>NW_024730277.1:52500-75000 GCF_018991925.1 Homarus americanus | reverse complement strand
ATATATCTTTTGTTCATCATAAAATATATATATCTACTCTTTGTAACTCTTTACCTGAGTCACTGACCTGGTGTAGTGTAGGGCCTGGGTGTAGTGTGGGGCCTGGGTGTAGTGTAGGGCCTGGGTGTAGTGTAGTGTAGGGCCTGGGTGTATGAGGCGTGTAGTGTAGTGTGGGCCTGGGTGTATGAGGTGTGTAGTGTAGTGTAGGGCCTGGGTGTATGAGGTGTGTAGTGTAGTGTAGTGCCTGGGTATGAGGTGTGAGTGTAGTGTAGGGCCTGGGTGTAGTGTAGGGCCTGGGTGTAGTGTAGGGCCTGGGTGTGGTGTAGTGTAGGGGCCTGGGTGTATGGGCGTGTGGTGTAGTGTAGGGCCTGGGTGTATGAGGTGTGTAGTGTGAGTGTAGTGCCTGGGTGTATGAGGTGTGTAGTGTAGTGTGAGGGCCTGGGTGTGGTGTAGTGTAGGGCCTGGGTGTATGAGGCGTGAGTGTGAGTGTAGTGTAGTGCCTGGGTGTATGGGGCGTGTAGTGTAGCATGGGCCGGGTGTAGTGTAGTGTGAGGGCCTGGGTGTATGAGGCGTGTGGTGTAGTGTAGGGCCTGGGTGTAGTGTAGTGTGGGCCTGGGTGTAGTGTGGGCCTGGGTGTAGTGTGAGTGTAGGGCCTGGGTGTGTGGGGCGTGTAGTGTAGTGTAGGGCCTGGGTGTATGAGGTGTGTAGTGCAGTGGGGCCTGGGTGTAGTGTATTAGGGGCCTGGGTGTAGTGTAGGGGCCTGGGTGTGAGTGTAGTGTGGGGCCTGGGTGTATGAGGTGTGTAGTGCAGTGTAGGGCCTGGGTGTAGTGTGAGTGTAGGGCCTGGGTGTATGAGGCGTGTAGTGTAGCGTGGGCCTGGGTGTAGTGTAGTGTAGGGCCTGGGTGTATGAGGTGTGTGTGTAGTGTAGCCGTGTAGTGTAGTGTGGGCCTGGGTGTATGAGGCGTGTAGTGTAGGTATGTAGGGCCTGGGTGTATGAGGCGTGTGAGTGTAGTGTAGGGCCTGGGTAGTGTAGTGTAGGGCCTGGGTGTATGAGGAGGCGTGTAGTGTAGTGTAGGGCCTGGGTGCTAGTGTAGTGTAGGGCCTGGGTGTAGTGTAGTGTAGGGGCCTGGGTGTAGTGTAGTGAGGGCCTGGGTGTATGAGGGTGTGTAGTGCAGTGTAGGGCTGGTCTGAGTGTAGTGTAGGGCCTGGGTGTGAGTGTGGTGTAGGGCCTGGGTCTAGTGTGAGTGTAGGGCCTGGGTGTAGTGTGAGTGTGGGGCCTGGGTGTATAGGGCGTGTAGTGTAGTGTAGGGCCTGGGTGTGAGTGTGAGTGTAGGGCCTGGGTGTGGTGTAGTGTAGGGCCTGGGTGTATGAGGCGTGTGAGTGTAGTGTAGGGCCTGGGTGTAGTGTAGTGTGGGGCCTGGGTGTATGGGAGGCGTGTGAGTGTAGTGTAGGGCCTGGGTGTATGGGCGTGTAGTGTAGTGTAGGGCCTGGGTGTATGAGGCGTGTAGTGTGAGTGTGGTGCCTGGGTGTATGAGGCGTGTGAGTGTAGTGTAGGGCCTGGGTGTATGAGGCGGTGTAGTGTAGTGTAGGGCCTGGGTGTATGAGCGTGTAGTGTAGTGTAGGGCCTGGGTGTATGAGCGTGTAGTGTAGTGTAGGGCCTGGGTGTGAGGTGTGTAGTGTAGTGTAGTGCCTGGGTGTATGAGGCGTGTAGTGTGGTGTAGGGCCTGGGTGTGAGTGTAGTGTAGGGCCTGGGTGTATGAGGCGTGTGAGTGTAGTGTAGGGCCTGGTGTTGAGGCGTGTGGTGTGAGTGAGGCCTGGGTGTATGAGGTGTGTAGTGTAGTGTAGGGCCTGGGTGTAGTGTAGTGTAGAGGCCTGGGTGTAGTGTAGTGTAGGGCCTGGGTGTATGAGGTGTGTAGTGCAGTGTAGGGCCTGGGTCTGAGTGTAGTGTAGGGCCTGGGTGTAGTGTAGTGGGGCCTGGGTGTATGAGGTGTGAGTGTAGGGCCTGGGGGTAGTGTAGTGTAGGGCCTGGGTGTATGAGGTGTGTAGTGTAGTGTAGTATGGGCCTGGGTGTAGTGTAGGGCCTGGGGGTAGTGTAGGGCGTGGGTGTATGAGGTGTGTGGTGTGAGTGTAGTATAGGGCCTGGGTGTAGTGTAGTGGGGCCTGGGGTAGTGTGAGTGGGGCCTGGGTGTGTAAGGGTGTGTAGTGTAGTGTAGTATAGGGCCTGGGTGTGGTGTAGTGTAGGGCCTGGGTGTAGTGTAGGGCCTGGGGGGCAGTGTAGGGCCTGGGTGTATGAGGTGTGTAGTGTAGTGTAGAGGGCCTGGGTGTAGTGTGGGGCCTGGGTGTAGTGTAGTGTAGGGGCCTGGGTGTAGTGTAGTGTAGGGGCCTGAGGGTAGTGTAGGGCTTGGGGTGTAGTGTAGTGTAGGGCCTGGGTGTGAGTGTAGTGTAGGGCCTGGGGTAGTGTAGGGCCTGGGTCTGAGTGTAGTGTAGGGCCTGGGGTATGTGCAGTGGGGCCTGGGTCTAGTGTAGTGTAGGGCCTGGGTGTGAGTGTAGTGTAGGGCCTGGGTGTGGTGTAGTGAGGGCCTGGGTGTAGTGTAGTGTAGGGCCTGGGGGTGAGTGTGAGTGTAGGGCCTGGGTGGCAGTGTAGTGTAGGGCCTGGGTGTATGTGTGTAGTGTAGGGCCTGGGTGAGTGTAGTGTAGGGCCTGAGGGTAGTGTAGGGCGTGGGTGTGAGTGTGGTGGAGGGCCTGGTCTGGTGTAGTGTAGGGCCTGGGTGGCAGTGTGGGGCCTGGGTCTGGTGTAGTGTGGGGCCTGGGTGTGGTGTGAGTGTGGGGCCTGGGTGTAGTGTGGTAGGGCCTGGGCATGGCAGGTAGTGTAGGGCCTGGGGTAGTGTAGTGTAGGGCCTGGGTGTGAGTGTGAGTGTAGGGCCTGGGTGTAGTGTAGTGTAGGGCCTGGGGTAGTGTAGTGTAGGGCCTGGGTGTAGTGTAGTGTAGGGCTGGGTTTGGTGTAGTGTAGGGGCCTGGGTGGTAGTGTGGTGTAGGGGCCTGGGTGTAGTGTAGTGTAGGGCCAGGTGGTAGTGTGAGTGTAGGGCCTGGGGGTAGTGTAGGGCCTGGGTCTGAGTGTAGTGTAGGGCCTGGGTGTGAGTGTAGTGTAGGGGCTGGGTGTGAGTGTAGTGTAGGGCCTGGGGTAGTGTAGGGCGTGGGTGTATGAGGTGTGAGTGTGAGTGTAGTATAGGGCCTGGGTGTAGTGTAGGGCCTGGGTGTGAGTGAGTGTAGGGCCTGGGTGTAGTGTAGGGGCCTGAGGGTGGTGTAGGGCTGGTGTATGAGGTGTGTAGTGTAGTGTAGGGCCTGGGTGTAGTGTAGTGTAGGGGCCTGGGTGTGGTGTAGTGTAGGGCCTGGGTGTATGAGGGCGTGTGTGTGTAGTGTGAGGGCCTGGGTGTGAGTGTAGTGTAGGGCCTGGGTGTAGTGTAGGGCCTGGGTGTAGTGTAGTGTAGGGCCTGGGTGTAGTGTAGGGGCCTGGGTGTAGTGTAGGGCCTGGGTGTATGAGGTGTGTAGTGTAGTGGGTATGTAGTGCCTGGGTGTATGAGGTGTGTGAGGTGTGGTGTAGTGTAGGGCCTGGGTGGAGTGTAGGGCCTGGGTGTATGAGGTGTGTGGGGTGTAGAGTGTATGGCCCCGCCTTAGTGTGTATACCTGTGGCTGTACCTGTAGTGTTGACTCCACCTGTAATTAATCTCATTTCTTTTCTTTCAGTCTTTCTTTCTTTCTTTCTTTCTTTCTTTCTTTCTTTCTTTCTTTCTTTCTTTCTTCTTTCTTTCTTTCTTTCTTTCTTTTCTTTCTGTTGTTGATTATACCTCCAGGATTGCGTGTGCGTGTGTGTGTGTGTGTGTGTTTGTGTTTGTGTGTGTGTGTGTGTGTGTGTGCGTGTGTGTATGTGTGTGTGTGTGTGTAATGAGTTGAATTTGGTTGAGTTTAGGTTAGGTTACTTAACATATTAGGTTAGTTACATGTTCCCTAAACACACACACACACACACACACACACACACACACACACACACACACACAGTCTCCGTTTACACACTTCATAAAATAAATAGTTTGTTTTAGTCCTTGAGAATATTTACTACAATATTCTGGGCATTTATGGAACTGGGTGGCTGTTGTTGTTGTTGTTGTTTGTTATTAATATTTTTGTTGTTTTTGTTCAGTTTAGTGTTATTATTTTTGTTGCTGTTGCTATTATTTTATTGTTTATTATTATTATTGTATTATTATTATTATTATTATTATTATTATTTTATTATTATTATTATTTATTTTATTATTATTATTATTATTATCATCCACGTTTAATCACTATATTATTATTCTACTAAATTACTGAAGAAGAAAAATATACTCGTTCGGGTTATTTATCTCCACAGGTGACGGCGATCGTAAATTGTAGTATCGTTCAATTTCCGGTAATGGTTTCATCCTCCTTTCCTTCTCTCCTCTCCCTCCTTCCCTCCCTCCTTCCCTCCCATCACCTCCCCACAGTTCTTTCAGGTACTCTTAAATGCCTCTCTTCCTATAGTGCCTCCAGGTCCTCCCACTTAGTGCATCCAGGTCCCCGAGTGCCTCCAGGTCCTTCTATAGTGCCTCCAGGTCCTCCCATAGTGCCTCAGGTCCCCCACAATGCCTCAGGTCCCTCACAATGCCTCCAGGTCCCCCCGGGCACTAGGCACGAGTCGCCGAGGTTCAGTTGAAGTAAATTGTCCCTCAGATAAGAGATTGATGGACTGACCAGACGACCTGAGTTATGGTAGACATCTCCTCCTCATCCTCTTTTCCTCCTCCTCTTCTCTCCTCTTCTTCTTCTTCCTCCTCCCTCCTCCTCTTCCTCCTCTCCTCCTCCCTCTTCCTCCTCCTCCTCCTCCTCCTCGCCAGTCAGTCAGTCAGTAGTAATATGACTGGTAGTGATGGAGGGTTGGAACGTTTTCCCAGGATTGCTTCCCGGGTGACGGATCGACCGGCATTTCTCTGTGGCACTGGGGAGGGAAGGGGAGGAGAAGGGAAGAAAGGAGAAGAGAGGCAAGAGAGGAAGGAGAACAGGAATAGAGGAGGAAAGAAGAAGGAAGGAAAGAAAGAGAAAAATAGGAGATAGAGAGGACGATGGAGGAAAAGAAACAGGGAGATGGTAAGGAAGAGGAGGAGGAATGAAAGAGAGGAAATACCGAGAAGAGGAGAGAGAGAGAGAGAGAGAGAGAGAGAGAGAGGAAGAAGAAACAAAATGGCGTAAAAGACACACAGAGACTCTAACACCCTCAACCAGTAGTCTCATTATCCTATGCCTTCCCCCTCCCCCCTTCCCCTCCCTTCCCCCACCCTCCCTCTTCTACCTCTCCACCTCTCAATCCCCCACCTCCCTGTCTTCCCCTCCTAACCAGCAATGTCTATCATGGGAGGGAAAGGGAAGTGGTAGGAGAAGTGAGTCAGGGGAACTTTAGGACATAGTTGGGGAGGGGAGAAGTAGGGGAAAAGAAAGGGAGTTGGAGGTAGGGGAGAGAAAGGGTTGTGAGTAAGGGAGGAGAAGGGGTTGGAGGTAGGGAGAAAGGGTTGGAGGTAGGGGGAAGGAAGGGGTTGGAGGTAGGGGGGGAGAAGGGGTTGGAGGTAGGGGAGAAGAGGTTGGAGTAGAAGGGGGTTGGAGGTAGGGAGAAAAGGGTAGGTAGGGGGAAGAAAGGGGTTGGAAGTAGGGGAGAAGAGGTTAGGTAGAAGAAAGGTTAGTAGGGAAGGGAAGGTGAGGTAGGGAGGAGGAAAGGTTGGAGGTAGAAGGGAAAAGAGGTTAGAGAGAGAGAGGAGGAGAGTAGGAAGGAGAAGGGGTTGGAAGTAGGAAAGGAAAAGGTTGGAGTAGGAGAAGGCAAGGGGTGAGTTAGGGAGGAGAAGGGGTTGAGTAGGGAAGGGTTGGAGGTAGGGAAGGAAAGGGTTGGAGGAGGTGGGGAGAACTTATAAGACAGTCAGATGAATACCATCAAGTGAGCAGCTCCTTCCTGCTGGACCCAACACCTTTATATCTATGCTACATTCATTTCATTCATTCATTCATTTCATTCATTCATTCATTCATTCATTCATTCATTCATTTCATTTCATTCATTCATTTCATTCATTCATTCATTTCATTCATTCATTCATTTCATTCACTCATTCATTTCATTCATTCATTTCATTCATTCATTCATTTCATTCATTCATTCATTCATACAATTTCCATATTCATTCATTCATTCATTCATTCATTTCATTCCATTCATTTAACAATTCATTTCATTCATATTTCATTTCATTCATTCATTCATTCATTCCTTCATTCATTCATTTATTCCACTCATTCATTCATTCATTCATTTCTTCATTTCATTCATTTCATTCATTCATTTCATTCTTCCATTTCATTCATTCATTCATTCATTTCATTCATTCATTTCCATTCATTTAATTCATCCATTCATTCATTCATTCATTCATTCATTTCATTCATTCATTTCATTCATTCATTCATTCATTCATTTATTTCATTCATTAATTTCATTCATTCATTCATTTTCATTCATTTCATTCATTCATTCATTCATTCATTCATTCATTCATTTATTAATTAATTCATTTCATTCATTTCATTCACTCATTTCATTCATTCATTCATTTCATTCATTCATTCATTCATTCATTTCATTCATTTCATTCATTCATTTCATTCATTTCATTCATTCATTCATTCATTCATTCATTCATTCATTTCATTCATTCATTCATTCATTCATTTCATTCATTCATTCATTCATTCATTCATTCATTCATTTCATTCATTCATTCATTCATTCATTCATTCATTCATTTCATTCATTCATCTCAAAACAGTATCCTTATGTACTATGTAGTGTAAATTAATAAAGTGTAAATAAGGTTGAGAAATAATAGTGGGGTGGGAGAGAGGTATGAGAGGGTGAGGAAGTGATGAGGTGAGGGTGATGAGGGGTGAGGAGTGATGAGGGGTGAGGTGATGAGAGTGAGGTGATGAGGGAGTGAGAGGGTGATGAGGGGTGAGGAGTGATGAGGGGGTGAAGGGTAAAAAGAGACGGGGAGGGAGCTTGTTTGTTTATTATTTTTAATGTCATATAGTTCGTGGTTGGGCCTTCTTCTTCTTCTTTCATTTTCTTTTCTTCTTTCTTCTTCATGAATCAAAAACAAAGATATAAATTCCCTTTCTCACTGAATCAACACTGAATCAATGAATCCCACAGTCAAAAAAACACACTGAATCAATGAATCCCTGAGTCAAACACACTGAATCAATGAATCCCTGAGTCATAAAACACACTGAATCAATGAGATCCTGAGTCATAAACACACACTGAATCAATGGATCACAGGTCATAAAAACACACTGAATCAATGAATCCTGGAGTCAAAAACACACTGAATCAATGAATCCCTGAGACAAAAAACACACTGAATCAATGAATCCTGAGTCAAAAACACACTGAATCAATGAATCCCTGAGTCATAAAACACACACAATAAATGAATCCAGAATCAAAACCCCACTGAATCAATGAATCCCTGAATCAAAAAAGACCCACTGAATCAATGAATCCTGAATCAAAAACCCACTGAATATGAATCACAGATCAAAAGGCCACTGAATCAACGATCCCTGAATCAAAAAGACCCACTGAATTACCTCATGTATATTCATTGAAAAATTACTCGATTTCCATTTGCTTATATACAGAAGTTGAGAAGCATTGAGTGTACCTGTGTTTATTTATACTTGCTGTTGGTGCCTGCCTGCTCAGTATGACAATTTTGTCTATTTGGCTCATTAGTCAGATTCATCTGTTCTTCCTTCTTTCCTTCCTTCCTTCCTTCCTTCCTTCCTTATCTCTCTCCACCCATCCTTCCGTCCCTCCCTCCATCAATTCATCCCATCCGTCCGTCAATCCGTCAATCCCCAAGCCACAATTTGTCTGAGAGGTTTGCGAGAACCTCTTGTGTGTGTGAGAGCCATCTTTGGGACACAAGTGGTGGAGGCCAGACCAGGTGGTGGAGGCCAGGCCACACAGATGGTGGAGGCCAGACACACAGATGGTGGAGGCCAGACACAGGTGGTGGAGGCCGGAGCACAGGTGGTGGAGGCCAGACACAGGTGGTGGAGGCCAGACACAGATGGTGGGAGGCCAGGCACAGATGGTGGAGGCCAGACACAGATGGTGGAGGCCAGACACAGGTGGTGGAGGAGCCCAGACACAGGTGGTGGAGGCGGAACACAGATGGTGGAGGCCGAACACAGATGGTGGAGGCCAGAACACAGGTGGTGGAGGCCGGAGCACAGATGGTGGAGGCCCAGACACAGGTGGTGAGCCAGACACAGGTAGTGGAGCCAGACACAGATGGTGAGGCCGGAGCACCAGGAGATAGTGGGAGCCAGGCACAGGTGGTGGAGGCCAGACACAGATGGTGGGAGGACATATACACAGATGGTGGAGGCCAGGACACACAGGTGGTGGAGAGGCCAGACACACAGATGGTGGGAGAGCCCAGAGCACAGGTGGTGGAGGGGCCCAGACACAGGTGGTGGAGAGCCAGACACAGATGGTGGAGGCAGACACAGATGGTGAGGCCAGACACAGTAGTGGAAGAGCCCGGAGCACAGGTGGTGAGAGAGCCAGACAAAGACACACAGATGGTAGTAGAGGCCAGACAGATGGTGACGGATGCTCTCCCTCCACCATCTGCCACCACATCACATGACACGCCTGCACCAGCTGTCGATGTGGTAAAACATTCCCCAGCTGTGTGTTCAGTCGTTCAACATTACACAGGTTTGTTCAGTCGTTCAACATACAGGTTTGTTCAGTCGTTCCAACATTACGGGTTTGTTCAGTCGTTCAACATTACACAGGTTTGTTCAATCGTTCAACATTACACAGGTTTGTTCAGTCGTTCCAACATTACACAGGTTTGTTCAGTCGTTCCAACATTACACAGGTTTCACGTTAATGATTCCTAATTATCGAGACCTTTTTTGATAGCAGTTGTTTGATAACATTGTCTACCTGTGTGTTGATGAGTGGTTAAAAGTTATACCCTGAATATTGTGGTTCATGTATACACGATTCAGGAAGGTTAAACTGCCCTCACACACACACACACACACACACACACACACACACACACACACACACACACACACACACACACACAGTACTACGCCTTGCTTTGTGTTTGTATTGTGTGTGTGTAATAACAAATGAAGATGATTGGACAAGCTTGGGCAGAGTAGGAGACAAGGTTTAATGAGATCAGTGCCACCTAGCGGATAAAATATGAATCACACAGGCAATATCATAGAGAGTTAAATATAGCGAATGACGTCATGTATATCTGTATAAAATTTGAACGAGTGATGATTATTAAGCGAGATATGACGGTTTAAGATTATGCTGTGTTTATCTCTTCTCCTAGCGGCCAAACCGTGAACTAAATTCAGACCAAGTTTAGGAGAACCCATTTGAAATTTCCTCGATCATGAATAATTTCCCAAACTCTTCAATAATTTCCCCAAAACTTTTCAATAATTTCCCAAACTCTTCAATAATTTCCCCAAACTCTTCAATAATTTCCCCAAACCCTTCAATAATTTCCTCAAACTCTTCAATAATTTCCCCAAACCCTTGAATAATTTCCCCAAACCCTTGAATAATTTCCCCAAACCCTTGAATAATTTCCCCAAACCCTTGAATAATTTCCCCAAACCCTTGAATAATTTCCCCAAACCCTTGAATAATTTCCCCAAACCTTTCAATAATTTCCCCAAACCCTTGAATAATTTCCCCAAACCCTTGAATAATTTCCCCAAACCCTTGAATAATTTTCCCCAGTCTTTCCCTCTCATATATCTCCCTCATCGTCATCATAAACATAAATTATCTCCAACAACGTTGTGGAGCCTCGGCAGTAGAGAGGGAAGAGGGAGAGGAGTGGGGGAAGAGGGGGAGGAGTGGGGGAGAGGGAAGTGAGTGATGTGAGAGGGGGGAGAGGGAGAGGGGGCGGGGGAACTGGGTCAACTCTTACTTTATGACCTCGTGAAGCCGCAGACACACACTCACAAAGTCTCTCTCTCTCTCTCTCTCTCTCTCTCTCTCTCTCTCTCTCTCCTCCCTATTTTTCCCTCACTCCTTCGGGAAATTTCCCCTCAATTACCTCACAATAGGGTGGTTGTAACGTCTCTTTGTTTCCTTCCCACAACTCACTCGTTAATCGCTCGTTCGTTTAATCTCTCGTTAACCCTTCGTTTCTCAGCCTTAGAGTCGTTTATACTTCGTTAGTCACTCGTTAATTCCTCGTTAGTCACCTTAGGAGTCGTTAGTCACTCGTTAATTCCTCGTTAGTCACCTTAGGAGTCGTTAGTCACTCGTTAATATTTCGTTAGTGAACCTAGGAGTCGTTAGTCACTCGTTAATATTTCGTTAGTGAACCTAGGAGTCGTTAGTCACTCGTTAATATTTCGTTAGTGAACCTAGGAGTCGTTAGTCACTCGTTAATATTCGCTAGTCACTCGTTAATATTTCATTAGTGAACCTGAGAGTCGTTAGTCACTCGTTAATGTTCGTTGAGTAGACCTAGGAGTCGTTAGTCACTCGTTAATATTTCGTTAATGAACCTGGGAGTCGTTAGTACTCGTTAATGTTCAGTTAGTGAACCTAGGAGTCGTTAGTCACTCGTTAATATTCGTTAGTCACTCGTTAATGTTTGTTAATAGCCTGAGGAGTCGTTAGTCACTCGTTAATATTTCGTTAGTGAACCTGAGGGTCGTTGGTGCTCGTTCAATATTCGTTAGTCACTCGTTAATATTTCGTTAGTGAACACAAGGTCGTTAGTCACTCGTTAATATTTCGTTAGTGAACCTAGGAGTCGTTAGTCACTCGTTAATATTCGTTAGTCACTCGTTAATATTTCGTTAGTGAACCTAGGAGTCGTTAGTCACTCGTTAATATTTCGTTAGTGAACCTAGGAGTCGTTAGTCACTCGTTAATATTTCGTTAATGAACCTAGGAGTCGTTAGTCACTCGTTAATATTTCGTTAGTGAACCTAGGAGTCGTTAGTCACTCGTTAATATTCGCTAGTCACCCTGGGAGTCGTTAATCCTTCGTTAATCAACCTGGGATTCGTTAGTTATCCTAGAAGTCGTTCGTCTCGTTAATTCTTTCCTTAGTCACCCTGGGAGTCGTTAGTCCTTCGTTCAGTCCCTCGTTAGCTAATTGGTTGTTCGTATTCTTTCATTAATTAAGTCTTTTGTTTGTTAATGGAGGTATTGGTTTTGTTTGTTATTGTTTTTGTTATTTTTGTTATTGTTGTTTTTATTATTGTTGTTGTTATTATCATTATTGTTATTGTTGTTATTATTATTGTTTTTGTTATTGTTTTTGTTATTGTTATTATTATTATTATTATTATTATTATTATTATTATTATTATTATTATTATTATTATTATTATTATTATTATTATTATTATTATTATATACTTTTCTTCCCGTCATTTTAACTTAAGACTCAGAAGGACCAAAATTGGTTACAGGCCAATTAACGGTAAACGACTTCTAATGACCCGTAACAACTTTCATTTCCTGGTAAATTGAAGGCTCGTTAAGGTGTCCCCTACTAGGTAATTGGGTCGTTAGTCGCCTCTTATTCCTTTTCTCTATTTATTGTCTTCAGTCTGTCTGTATGTTTCTCAATGGCCTTGTTTATGGAATTGATTTGAATAGTTCGGTCATTACCCTTCCTGACCTGACTTCAAACACAGGTCCAATCAGGTTAAATCTCCATCACTGAGTACTGATTCTTAAAGGTCAATAACCCCTGACCTGACCTGACCTCCAGCACCGACATGAAATCCCTTGAGGAAAATAAATCCCCAATCAGCGCGTGTCTCGGGCGGTCAGAGGGATTACGTGTACACAAACAACTATCACTCACCTAACCTAACCTAACCTAACCTAACCTAACCTAACCTAACCTAACCTATCCACCCTTCAACCCTCTTCCCTTCCCCTTCTCTCACCCTTTCATCTTCTCTTCTTCCCACCTCTTACTTCTTCTTCCTCTCTCTTCCTCCCTCTTCTTCCTCCTTATACACATCCCTCCGTCTTCTCCTCTCAACCCTTCCTCTTCTTCATCCTCTCATCATACCCTTCCTCCCTCTCTCCCTCGTTCCTTCCCTCTCTCCCTCCTCCAGTCCTCCCTCCCTCCTCAGTCCTCCTCCTCCTTCCCTCTCCCACTCCCTCCCCTTCCCTCCCTTCCTCCTCCCTCTGTCCCCCTGTCCTCCTCCTCCCCACCCTCTCCCTCCTTCCCTCCCTCCCCCTCACCCCCTTCCCTCCTTCTCTTCCTCCCTCCTCCCCTCCTCCCCTCCATCCCTTCCCTCCTTCTCTTCCCCTCCCTCCCTCCTCCTGTCCTCCCTCCTCCCCGTCTCCCCTCCCCTCCCCTTTCCTCCTTCGTTCCTCCCCTCCTCTCCCTCCCTCCTCCTCCATGTCCCTTCCCTCCTTCTTCCCCTCCCTCCCTCCCTCCTTTCTCCTCCCTCCTCCCTCCTGTCCTCCCTCCCTCCCCCTCTCCCTCCCTCCCTTCCTCACTCCTCCTCCCTCCCGTCCTCTGTCACTCCCTCCTTCCCCACACCCCTCCCTCCTTCCTCCCTCCTCACCTTCCATTCCCTCCTTCCACTCCCTCCTTCCCCCTCTCCCTCCCTCCACCACTACAGTATCTGCCGGCGAGTCTTTCATTATTTCTTTAAAGAGGATGAATGGATTTCTGCTGGTAACTCCTGCTCTACCTCCTGCTCCTGCTGCTGTCAGACTGCTGTTGTGTCTGCTGGTTTTATTGGTGTTTTTGTTTTTGATGCTGTTGTTGTTCTTTCATTGTTTTTGTTACTGTTGTTGTTACTATTTTTTGTTTTTTATTGTATTCTCTGAGGCTAATGTTGTTGTTGTTATTGATGGTATTATTATTATTATTGTTGTTTTTGTTAGTGATTTTGTCATTGTTGTTGTTTTAATTCATGTTATTTTTGTTATTATTGATGATATTTTCGTTGTTATTGAAGCTCTTTTGTAGTTGTTATTGAAACTGTTTATATTGTATTTTGTTTTTGATTTTTTTTGGGTCGTGTTGTTGTTTTTGTTGGTAGTTTTCATTGTCATTGTTGGTATTGTTATTGTCATTGTTGATCTTGTTGTATTTGTTGTTGGTTTCATTGTAGGTTTATTTGTTGTCATTTTTGATCATGTTATTTTTGTTGTTATTATTGTTGTTGTTATTGTTTAAGCAGGTGTGTCGTCGGGTTTGGTCTCAGTAATACACCTGTTACACTTATATATCACAGGTGTGTTCCAATTCCCTACTAAACGTTACTTAATTCTTATTATGAGCTACTTACAATGACCAGAGTTACTTAAATCCTAATATCAGTTATTTACAATGTCCAGAGTTACTTAAATTCTAATACAAATTACTTACAACGACCAGAGTTACTTAAATCCTAACACAAGTTACTTATAATGACCAAAATTACTTAAATCCTAATACAAGTTACTTACGAGGACTAGAGTTAAGTAAATTCTAACGTCGGTCAGAAGAAAACATTCCATTTTCTAATACTTTTGTCATAAGTTTTCTAATACGGTAAATGGTGTGTGTTCTCTCAAGGGGTAACTTTAGCAGATCAAAAGTTGGTGAGATACTGTTTTTAGAGGTTTTGTAGGGAGGAAGGGAGAGGCGGGAGATGATAATAGTCTGTCTGATTCTGTCTGTGTCTGTCTGTGTCTGTCTGTGTGTGGAGAAGAACCTTTGAGATAATGTAGATAAATTCACTATTAATGTCTCCCATACACACACACACACACACACACACACACACACACACAGTCCAGTAAGCAGTAATTATAGTGTTGGCTGTGAATTACTGAGGTGATCCCTTAAACACATGGTTCAAACTAGAGAGTCATGTTATTCTCTGTTGATCCTGGTCGTCTAACGTGACTCCCGGGCCTCTTACCACAGGTTCATACATCCCCCCTCCACCCTGCCCCCCCACCATCCCCCCTCCACCTGCCCCTCACCAGCATCCCCCTCCACCACCCTCACCATCCCCTCCACCCTGCCCCTCACCATCCCACCCCTCCACCACTGCCCCTCACCATCCCCCTCCACCCTGCCCCTCACCATCCCCCCCTCACCCTGCCCCACCATCCCCCCCTCACCTGCCCCCTCACCATCCCCCCCTCCACCCTGCCCCTCCACCATCCCCCCTCTCTCTTATCCTCTCTTTAGGCTCAGATATACAAGTTATCATCAGCTGCATTCGAGTGAGGTGCCAACTCATCCCAGGTGTTATCTTTTTTTCGACTATTTTAAAGCTGTGATCTTGACTCTTGACCTTTGGAGAGTAAGGCTTTATTACCCTCAGTGGCGGACCTGGTGGAGGTACACACAGCCTCAACACCCTAGCTCTGAGTTATACACCTGACACACCCTGAACACCTGACAGACCCTGGACACCTGACTGATAACTTACAAGTGTTTGAGAATTAGGATTCATGACCCAAGGGTGACTGACCTCGGGGGGTGAGGGAAAAGAGGGGTCACTGACCTCGGGGGGTGAGGGGAAACAGGAGGGGTCACGACCTCACACGTCATGTTCCAGCCTAATAACGGTAAGCAAGATTAAGAGGAAGTACGCTGACAACGACCACAGCCAGGGAACGACCCCCCTCCTTCCCCCTTCCCGTGAATCTACATTTGGGTCACCCGTATGTGGAAGGGGAGGGGGGAGGAGGGAAGAGCTTAGGATGAAAGAGGAGGGAAGAGGAGGACTTAGGAACGGGGGAAAGGAGGGGTTAGTAAGAAAGAGAACAAGCAATGAAAAGCACGAATGAAGAAATAGAAAATGAAAGAAAACAACAAAGATATAAGAGAGAAAGAAAAAACCCAATAAAACAAAGAAGATAGAATAAGGAAAGAAGAAGATAATTCACTTCACTCCATAACCTAAATTTACCCTTCCCAGTATGACCACCACCACCACCTACACCATCCTAGAACAAAAACAACACCATTATTTTTTTACCTATGTCTTAATACATCTATTCTTATTTTACCCACCCTCCTCCTCTCCCCTCCCTCTCCCCCCTCCTCTCCCCTCTCCCCTCTCCCCCCCCTCCTGAGTCCACCTGTGACCTTTGGACCTTTGACCTTCAAATACCAATGGGATTCTGTGATTGTTAAGTTGTTATTATTATTATTATTATTATTATTATTATTATTATTATTATTATTATTATTATTATTATTATTATTATTATTATTATTGTTATTATTTTATGTGTGTCTACTAAATAATAATGGGTCTTCATACACATACACACACACACACACACACACACACACACACACACACACACACACACACACACACACACACAGTATCGCCGCTCAGGTACAGTGAACAACCCACCTTTAACTCTCACTAGCCAATCACGTGACAGCTGATAAAAGGTGTCACACACTTGATAACTGGTAACTGTTAATTACCATGGCAGGGCAGCCCTCTTAGTGACTGTTGATGTCTGACAGCCTTTCTTGAGTGATAACGAGGATAAATATAGAAGGGAAGATAATAAATAAAAAAAATAATATATGAAAATAATAATAATAATAATAATAATAATAACAAAAATATTAACAAAATAATAATAATAAAAAATAATGATGATGATGATCGGCGTAGGAGTAGGAAGGGGTTGTATTAACCAGTTAGGGTTAGGTTAGGTCAGGTCAGGTCAGTCGAGTTATTTGGTATATCACGTAGTTGGAATGATTGTGCAGGTCAGCTTGGTGGTTTGGTAATCTCTCTCTCTCTCTTCAGATTTCGAACGCATGGGCTTAGCGGGTGTACATAAACATTGACCACACGCACACACACACGCACACACACACACACACACACACACACACACACACACACAGTCAGTTAGTTTCTCCACCCAGTCAACTTTGTCTTGGCCGCTCAAGAGACATCCCCGGTCAGTTGGAGATAGAGACGGGTGGGAGGGAGAGAGACGGGTGGAGGGAGAGAGACGGGTGGGAGGGAGAGAGGCATGGAGGGAGAGAGACTGGGAGGAGAGAGACGGGTGGGAGGAGAGAAACGGGTGGAGGGAGAGAGACGGTGGGAGGAAAGACGGGGAGGAGAGAGACGGGTGGGAGGAGAGAAACGGGTGGGAGGGAAAGACGGGTGGGAGGGAGAGAGACGGGTGGGAGGGAGAGAGACGGGTGGGAGGGAGAGGGACGGTGGAGGGAGAGAGACGGGTGGAGGGAAAGACGGGTGGAGGGAGAGAGACAGGTGGAGGAGAGAAACGGGTGGGAGGGAGAGAGACGGTGGGGAGGAGAGAGACGGGTGGGAGGGAGAGAGACGGTGGGAGGGAGAGACGGGTGGGAGGGAGAGACGGGTGGGAGGAGAGAGACGTGGAGGGGAGAGACGGGGGAGGAGAGAGACGGGTGGGAGGGAGAGAGACGGTGGGAGGGAGGAGAGACGGTGGGAGGGAGAGAGACGGGTGGGAGGGGAGAGAGACGGGTGGGAGGGAGAGAGACGGTGGGAGGGGAGAGAGACGGTGGGAGGGAGAGAGACGGGTGGAGGGAGAGAGAGTGGGAGGGAGAGAGACGGGTGGGAGGGGAGAGAGACGGGTGGAGGAGAGAGACGGGAGGGGAGAGAGACGGGTGGAGGGAGAGAGACGGGTGGGGAGGAGAGAGACGGTGGGAGGGAGAGAGACGGGTGGGAGGGAGAGAGACGGTGGGGGGGAGAGAGACGGGTGGGGGGGAGGAGAGACGGTGGGAGGGAGAGAGACGGTGGAGGGAGAGAGGTGGGAGGAGAGAGACGGGGAGGGAGAGACGGGTGGGAGGGAGGAGAGGAGGAGGGAGGGAGAGAGAGACGGGTGGGAGGGAGAGAGACGGGTGAGGGAGAGACGAGGGAGGGAGAGACGGTGGGAGGGAGGAGAGACGGTGGGAGGAGGAGACGGTGGGAGGAGAGAGACGGGGGAGGGAGAGAGACGGGTGGGAGGGAGAGAGACGGGTGGGAGGGAGAGACGGTGGAGGGAGAGAGACGGTGGGAGGGAGAGAGACGGTGGGAGGGAGAGAGACGGTGGGAGGGAGAGACGGTGGAGGGAGAGAGACGGGTGGGAGGAGAAGAGACGGTGGGGGGAAGGAGGGGGAAGAGACGGGTGGGAGGGAGAGAGAGGAGGGAGAGAGACGGGTGGAGGAGAGAGACGGTGGGAGGGAGGAGACGGTGAGGGAGAGAGACGGGGTGGGAGGGAGAGAGACGGTGGAGGAGAGAGACGGGTGGAGGGAGAGAGACGGGTGGGAGGGAGAGAGACGGGTGGGAGGGAGAGACGGTGGGAGGAGAGAGACGGGTGGAGGGAGAGACGGGTGGGAGGGAGAGAGACATGGGAGGGAGAGACGGGAGGGGAGAGAGAGGGAGGAGAGACGGTGGGAGGGAGAGAGACGGGTGGGAGGGAGAGAGACGGTGGGAGGGAGATAGACGGTGGGGAGGGAGACGGGTGGAGGAGAGAGACGGTGGGAGGGAAGAGGGGAGGGAGAGAGACGGTGGGAGGGAGAGAGAGACGGTGGAGGGAGAGAGAGACGGTGGGAGGGAGAGAGACGTGGAGGAGAGAGACGGGTGGGAGGGAGAGAGACGGGTGGGAGGAGAGAGACGGGTGGAGGGAGAGACGTGGGAGGAGAGAGGGAGGAGAAGGGGAGAGAGACGGTGGGAGGAGAGAGACGGGTGGGAGGGAGAAGACGGTGGAGGAGGAGAGACGGGGAGGGAGGAGAGACGGTGGGAGGGAGACGGTGGGAGGGAGAGAGACGGGTGGAGGGAGAGAGACGGTGGGAGGGAGAGAGACGGTGGGAGGAGGAGAGACGGGTGGGAGGAGAGAGACGGTGGGAGGGGAGAGAGACGGGTGGGAGGAGAGAGACGGTGGGAGGAGAGAGACGGAGGGAGAGAGACGGTGGGAGGAGAGAGACGGGTGGGAGGGAAGACAGAGGGAGAAGACGTGGGGAGGGAGAAGGAGACGGGTGGGAGGAGAGAAGTGGAGGAGGAGACAGTGGAGGGAGAGAGACGGTGGGAGGGAGAGGGACGGATGGGAGGAGAGAGACGGGTGGGAGGGGAGAGAGACGGTGGGAGGGAGAGAGACGGTGGGAGGAGAGGGACGGATGGGAGGGAGAGAGACGGTGGGAGGGAGAGAGACGGTGGAGGGAGAGAGACAGGTGGGGAGGGAGAGAGACGGTGGGAGGGAGAGAGAGACGGGTGGAGGAGAGAGAGACGGGTGGGGAGGGAGAGAGACGGTGGGAGGGAGAGAGACGGGTGGAGGGAGAGAGAGACGGGTGGGAGGGAGAGAGACGGTGGAGGAGAGAGAGACGGTGGGAGGGAGAGACGGTGGGAGGGAGAGAGACGGTGGAGGAGAGAGACGGTGGAGGGGAGAGACGGTGGGAGGGAGAGAGACGGTGGGAGGGAGAGAGACGGGTGGGAGGGAGAGACGGTGGGAGGGAGAGAGAGACGGTGGGAGGGAGAGAGACGGGTGGGAGGAGAGAGAGACGGTGGGAGGGAGAGAAGGAGGGAGAGAGACGGTGGAGGGAGAGAGACGGGTGGGAGGGAGAGAGACGGGTGGGGAGGGAGAGAGGTGGGGGGAGAGAGACGGTGGGAGGGAGGAGAGACGGGTGGGAGGGAGAGAGACGGTGGAGGAGAGAGACGGTGGGAGGGAGAGAGACGGTGGGAGGGAGAGAGAACGGGTGGGAGGGAGAGACGGGTGGAGGGAGAGAGACGGTGGAGGGAGAGAGACGGGTGGGAGGAGAGACGGTGGAGGGAGAGAGACGGTGAGGGAGAGAGACGGTGGAGGGAGAGAGACGGTGGGAGGGGAGAGACGGTGGGAGGGAGAGAGAATGGTGGGAGGGAGAGAGACTGGGAGAGGGAGAGAGACGGGTGGAGGAGAGAGACGGTGGGAGGGAGAGAGACGGTGGAGGGAGAGAGACGGTGGGAGGGAGAGAGACGGGTGGGAGGGAGAGAGACGGTGGGAGGGAGAGAGACGGTGGGAGGGAGAGAGACGGTGGAGGGAGAGAGAGACGGGTGGAGGGAGAGAGAGACGGTGGGAGGGAGAGACGGGTGGGAGGGAGAGACGGTGGAGGAAAGAGACGGTGGGAGGGAGAGGACGGGTGGGAGGGAGAGAGACGGTGGGAGGGAGAGAGACGGGAGGGGGGGAGAGGGACGGGTGGGAGGGAGAGAAACGGTGGGAGGGAGAGAGACGGGTGGGAGGGAGAGACGGTGGGAGGGAGAGAGACGGTGGAGGGAGAGGGACGGGTGGGAGGGAGAGACGGTGAGAGGGAGAGAGACGGTGAGAGGGAGAGACGGTGGGAGGGAGAGAGACGGGTGGGAGGAGAGAGGAGGGAGAGACGGGTGGGAGGGAGAGAGACGGTGGAGGGGAGAGACGGTGGGAGGGAGAGAGACGGTGGAGGGAGAGAGACGGTGAGAGGGAGAGAGACGGGTGGGAGGGAGAGAGACGGGTGGAGGGAGAGAGACGGTGAGAGGGAGAGAGACGGTGGGAGGGAGAGAGACGGTGGGAGGGAGAGAGACGGTGGGAGGGAGAGAGACGGGTGGGAGGGAGAGAGACGGTGGGAGGGAGGGACGGTGGGAGGGGAGAGAGAGACGGGTGGAGAGGGAGAGAGACGGTGGGAGGGAGAGAGAGGACGGGTGGGAGGGGAGAGAGACGGGTGGGAGGGAGAGAGACGGTGGGAGGAGAGAGACGGTGGGAGGGAGAGAGACGGTGGGAGGGAGAGAGAGACAGGAGAGGGGAGGGAGAGAGAGCAGGGAGGGAGAGAGACGGTGGGAGGGAGAGAGACGGGTGGGAGGGAGAGAGGTGGGAGGAGAGACGGTGGGAGGGAGAGAGGACAAGTGGAGGGAGACGGGTGAGAGGGAGAGAGACGGTGGGGAGGAGACGGGGTGAGAGGGAGAGAGACGGTGGGAGGGAGAGAGACGGGTGGGAGGGAGAGAGACGGTGGGAGGGAGAGAGACGGTGGAGGGAGAGACGGTGGGAGGGAGAGAGAGACGGAGAGAGGGAGAGAGACGGTGGGAGGGAGAGAGACGGTGGGAGGGAGAGAGACGGGGAGGGAGAGAGAGACGGTGAGAGGGAGAGAGACGTGGGAGGGAGAGAGACGGGTGAGAGGGAGAGAGACGGTGGAGGGAGAGAGAGACGGGTGAGAGGGAGAGAGACGGTGGAGGGAGAGAGAGACGGGTGGGAGGGAGAGAGACGGGGTGGGAGGGAGAGAGACGGTGGGAGGGAGAGAGACGGTGGGAGGGAGAGAGACGGGTGGAGGAGGAGAGACGGTGGGAGGGAGAGAGACGGGTGGGAGGAGACAGACGGTGGAGGGGAGAGAGACGGGGTGGGAGGGAGAGAGACGGGTGGGAGGGAGAGAGACGGTGGGAGGGAGAGAGAGAGACGGGTGGGAGGAGAGAGACGGGTGGGAGGGAGAGAGACGGTGGGAGGGAGAGACGGTGGGAGGGAGAGAGACGGTGGGAGGGAGAGAGACGGGTGGAGGGAGACAGACGGGGAGGGAGAGAGACGGGTGGAGGAGAGAGACGGTGGGAGGAAGAGAAACGGGAGAGACGGGTGGGAGGAAGAGAGAGACGGGTGGGAGGGAGAAAGAGACGGAGGGAGAGAGAGAGACTAGGAGAGAGAGAAACGGGTGGAGGGAGAGAGACGGGTGGGAGGGGAGAGAGAGACGGGTGGGAGGGAGAGAGACTCATGGGAGGAGAGAGACGGGAGGGAGAGAGAGAGACGGGAGGGAGAGAGAAAAGACGGTGGGAGGGAAACACTGGTCGGAGGGAGAGAGAGGAGGGAGAGAGAGAGACGGTGGAGGAAGAGAAACGAGGCCAAGTAAAACGAATAGTTGTTGAAAGACCCCGAGAGACGGACTCGGAAACTGGCCAAAAGGCAGGTAAAATATTTAGGACAGGAGGAGAAGGAGGAATGGCGGAAAGAAGGAGGGAGGAATGGTGGAAGAAGGAGGGAGAATGGTGGAAAGAAAGGAAGGGAGGAATGGTGGAAAAGGAAGGAGGAATGGAAAGAAGGAAGGAAGGAATGGCGGAAAAAGTAAGGAGGAATGGCGGAAAGGAGGGAGGAATAGCGGAAGAAAGAAAGGAGGGGGAATGCGGAAAGAAAGGAGGGAGAATAGCGGAAAGAAGGAGGGAATAGTTGGAAAGAAGGAGGGGAGGAATGGCGGAAAGAAGGGAAGGAGGAATGGCGGAAAGAAGGAGGGAGAATGGTGGAAAGAAAGGAGAGGGAGGAATGGCGGAAGAAGGAAGGAGGAATGGCAGGGAAAGAAGAGGAGGAATGGCGGAAAAGAAAGGGAAGGAGGAATGGCGGAAAGAAGAGAGAGGGAGGAATGACGGAAGAAAGGAAGGAGGAATGGCAAAAGAAGGAAAGAAGAAATTGGAAAGAAGGAGGAGGAATGGTGGAAAGAAGGAGGAGGAGTGGCGGAAGAAGGAGGGAGGAATGACAGAAAGAAGTAAGGAGGAATGGGAGAAAGAGGAAGGAAAGGAGGAGGTGGGAGGGAAAAAGAGGTAGGAGGAGGGAAGGATGACAATGGTAGGAGGTGTGGGTGGAGAAAAGAAGGAGGAAGGAGGGAGGATGGTGGGGAAGGATGAGTGGGAAGAGGAGTGGGAAGGAGTATAGAGGAGGATGAGAAGGAATGGGAGGGAGGAGAGTGAGGGGAGAGGGATGAGAGGGATGAAAGGAGATATATAGGCTGTTTACTCTTTGTTTACATTGTCTAAGGGTATAACTGAGCCCCGGGGATGAAGTGCGTCGGGAGGATGAGTGCGTCAGGAGAATGGGGGTACGTCAGGATGTGAGTGCGTCAGGAGGATGAGTGCGTCGGGAGAATAGAGGTGCGTCGGGAGAATGAGTGCGTCAGGAGGATAGAGTGCGTCGGGAGGATGAGTGCGTCAGGAGGATGAGTGCGTCAGGAGGATGAGTGCGTCAGAGGAGAATGAAATGCGTCGGGAGGATGAGGTGCGTCGGGAGAATGAGTGCATCGGGAGGATGAGTGCGTCGGGAGGATGAGTGAACGAGAGGTTGAGTGCACGGGTGGATAAGTGCAGGGAGGTTGAGTGCAGGTGGATGAGTACACTATATTAACATGGTCTCACACCTGAGTACAATATTAACCCAGAGTAAAATATCTAAAGATTATGAGTACAATAATTTAGGCCATTTAGTACTATCGTATGTACTTTGAGTACGATGTTACAGGGTTATGTCATAGTACTCAAAGGGTTATATCATACTCAGGGGTTCAGGGTTAAACCATCATACTCAAGGGTTTAAGTCAACATACTCAAAGGGTTAAATCATCATACTAAGGGTTAGAT
>NW_024730277.1:0-47500 GCF_018991925.1 Homarus americanus | reverse complement strand
CGATCAGTTCGTGCTCGCTCTTGGGCTGGATGCGGTTGTGGTGTCGAACAGCAATTCTCGGGCGAGGGATCTCGGGTGGTAGTAGGGCCAGTGCCGAGGATGGTGCAAGCTTCTCACCAAAATTTGCAGATGAGGTCCGTGGTGATGGTTAGTGAGAGCCAGAGGGTCGGTGTGTCGGCGCTCTGATATGTGGAGTAGGAAGGGGAAAATAATCTTGCATGCCCCTTTTGCGCTTTTCTAGGCTCCTACGTAGTGTGGCATTTAAGGAGGAAGACCAGGTGGGGGAGGCATAGGTGAGCTTGGGAAGTATGAATGTTGTGTAAAAACACACAGAGGCTCAGGGGCAGGAACCCGAGGACTTAGAGTCAGCGGAGGAAGTGGAGACGGAGACTGGAGGATTTGACAACCACTGACGTGTGGTTTCCAATTTAATTTGCTGTCTATGGTGACGCCGAGGAGCTTCCGTGGAATCTACAACCTGGAGTGTGTTGGGACCTAAAGTAATGGAAGGGGTGGGACAATGTCGGAGGAGAGGTTGATGTGCATAACCATGGTCTTGGTATGGTTGTTGTGACATGGTTGTTGGTGGCCCAGGTTTGGAGACTGTCCAATAAATCCTGAAGGGCGGTTTAGTCGGAGCAGAATTGTTGACGCTGATCCCATGGTGGAGTAATCGACATATTTCCAGCGAGTGGGGGATTCTCTTAGGGCATCATTAATAAGCATAAGGATGCATGGTCCCATCTTGGTGCCTTGGGGACGCCTTACAGGTGAGTGACTGAAAGGTGGAGACAGCCCTCGGAGCGACAGTTTAGCGTCGGTTACTGAGGAAGTCTGTAAACCATTGTATAAGACTTCTCTGAAACCGAGGTCAATAGCTGTTGATGATTAAATTGTGGTCGACTAGGTGGAGAATGCACTTATGAAGTCAATAGAAGGCGACAGCCACTTTGTACCGACGTTTATTGTTTCTCCAGATGGCGGTATATGTAGTCGAGAAAGCTGACAAGACTGTGAGTGGTGGAGGAAGTTTTCATACCAATTGCTGAGGATCTGGCGCCTGCAATATCAGCATAAGCCCAGTCAAAAACAAAACTTTCACAGATTAAGCTGGGTATTGGGGTGATTGCAATGGGTCGTAGCTGATTAGGATTGTGGGCTGGTTGACTTGGGCACTGGTGACACATATGATGTCTTCCAGTCAGCTGGGCATCTGGCTTGACTGAGGCGTGATGATGGAGCAGAGGTTTAAGCTCGGGGAGAACTCTTGAAGAGATTCATTGGTGTGTGTGTGTGTGTGTGTGTGTGTGTGTGTGTGTGTGTGTGTGTGTGTGTGTGTGTGTGTGTGTGTGTGTGTGCGCGTGCGTGCGTGCTCTCTCCCTCACCACTCACAAACTCTCCTCACCCTCCCCTCTCCTCACCACTCTCAAACGCTCCTCACCACTCACACTCTCACCTCCTCACAACCCCTCCTACTCCTCCTCTAAAATCTCCTCACCCACTCAACCCCTTTCCCTCAACAATCACTTCTCAGGTGACTTTTTTAAGCTCATCCATAAAAACCTCTCTCTCTCTCTCTCTCTCTCTCTCTCTCTCTCTACCTCTCTCTTTGACAGACATGCGTCATATAAGGAAGACAGAAGCAGATGATCTCTAATTGACAGGTTGACAGGTGCATAGCTCATTAACTAGGTGTTGACAGGACAGGTGTGGTTAATTGAGGTTTACAGGTGGTGGTTCATTAACAAGAATTTGACAGGTGTGTGTGGTTCATTGACAGGTGTGTGGTTCATTAAGAAAAGAATATGACAGGTGTGTGGTTCATTAACAAGAGTTTGACAGGTGTGTGGTTCATTATCAAGAGTTTGACAGGTGTGTGGTTCATTATCAAGAGTTTGACAGGTGTGTGGTTCATTGACAGGAGTTTGACAGGTGTGTGTTTCATTAACAAGAATTTGACAGGTGTGTGGTTAATTAAGAGGTTTACAGATGTCAAGTTTACTAAGAGGTTGACAGGTGTGTGGTTCATGGACAGGTGTGTGGTTCATGGACAGGTGTGTGGTTCATGGACAGATGTGTGGTTCATTGACAGGTGTATGGTCTGTTGACAGGTGTGTGGTTCATTGAGGTGTGTGGTTCATGTACTGTGTGGTTCATGGACAGGTGTGTGGTTCATTGACAGATGTGTGGTTCATTGACAGGTGTGTGGTTCATGGACAGGTGTGTGGTTCATGGACAGGTGTGTGGTTCATTGACAGGTGTGGTTGTTGACAGGTGTGTAGTTTGTTGACAGGTGTGTGGTTCATGGACAGGTGTGTAGTTTGATAATGTAGTTCGTTGACAGGTGTGTAGTTTGTTGACAGGTGTGTGGTTCATGGACAGGTGTGTAGTTCGTTGACAGTTGTGTAGTTCGTTGACAGGTATGTAGTTTGTTGACAGGTGTGTAGTTTGCTGACAGGTGTGTAGTTCGTTGACAGGTGTGTGAGCATCTGTCCGTGTGCATGTGCGTGTCTGTAAAGGTGAATTATTGATGCACTGTCTGTCATTTAGACCACTGTTGCCGACCGTTTGAAGCCCCTGTTTGTCACCCGTTGTTACCAGTCTGTCACCGTTGTTGCCAGCCGGTCACCCGTTGTTGCCAGTTGTCACCGTTGTTGCCAGTCTGTCATCCATTGCTGCCAGTCTGTCACCGTTGTTGCCAGTCTGTTACCCGTTTTTGCCAGTCTGTCACCCGTTGTTGCCAGTCTATTATCCGTTGTTGCCAGCCGTCACCCGTTGTTGCCAGTCTGTCATCCATTGTTGCCAGTCTGTCACCGTTGTTGCCAGTCTGTCACCGTTGTTGCCAATCATTATCCGTTGTTGCCAGCCGTCACCCGTTGTTGCTAGTCTGTCACCCGTTGTTGCCAGTCTATTATCCGTTGTTGCCAGCCCGTCACCCGTTGTTGCTAGTCTGTCACCGTTGTTGCCAGTCTGTCACCGTTGTTGCCAGTCTGTCACCTTGTTGCTAGTCTGTCACCGTTGTTGCCAGTCTGTCACCCGTTGTTGCCAGTCTATTATCCGTTGTTGCCAGTCTGTCACATTGTTGCCAGTCTGTCACCGTTGTTAGATCTGTCACCGTTGTTGCCAGTCTATTACCTGTTGCCCAACCCACCTGCTAGTCTGTCACCGTTATTTGCCAGTCTTTATCCGTTGTTGCCAACCCATCACCCGTTGTTGCTAGTCTGTCACCCGTTGTTTGATCTGTCACCATTGTTACCAGTCTGTCACCTATTGCCACCACCCCCACCATTCCAACCCATCACCATTGTTGCCTAGTCTGTCACCCGTTGTTGCTAGTCTGTCACCCGTTGTTGCTAGTCTGTCACCCATTGTTGCCAGTCTGTCACCGTTGTTGCCAGTCTGTCATCCATTGTTGCCAGTCTGTCACCGTTGTTGCCAGTCTGTCACCCGTTATTATGATCTGTCGTCCATTGTTGCCAGTCTGTCACCCGTTGTTGCCAGTCTGTCACCATTATTGCATTTCTGCTTTTCCATCTTCATCCATTTTATCTGTCACCTTTTGCCAGTCGTCATCCATTTTATCTGTCATCCGTTGCCAGTCTCACCCGTTGTTTGATCTGTCACCGTTGTTGCCAGTCTGTCACTCTCTCACCCCTACTCCCCAACCTTCATTCTCTATCACCCTCCTCTCACCTTACTCACCCACCCAACCCTCACCCTTCTCACCCTCCTCTCTTTCTCTCCCCACCTTCTCTCACAACCTCCACCAACCCTCAAACCCTTCTCCCCCACCCTACTCACCACCCTTCTCTCCCCACCCTACTCACCCACCCTTCTCTCCCCACCCTACTCACCCACCCAACCCTCACCCAACCACCTCCCACCCTCCTCTCCCCTTACTCACCCACCCAACCCTCCCACCTTCTCTCCTACCCCACCCTCCTCTCCCACCTACCTCCCACCCTACTCTCCCAACTCTCCCACCCGACTCCCACCTTACTCACCCACCTCCTCCCACCGACTCCTCCCACCTTACTCACCCACCCTCCTCTCCCACCCGCTCTCCCACCTTACTCCTCCCACCCTTCTCCCACCTCTCCCCTTACTCACCCACCTCCTCTCCCACCATTCTCTTCCCAACCTCCCTCTCCCACCCACCCTACTCTCCCTCCTTCCCACCCACCATTTCGTCAGAATAGATTAAGGTTGTTGTCATAGCTCGTGGAAAGAAGAGGGAAAAAGGGGAAAGGGAAGGGAAGGGGGTGAGAGGCACTGTGAGATGAGGGGTTATGTTCTGAGAGGGACAATAGGAGAAGGTAGTGGGAGATGGGGAGGGGAGAAGAAGGAGAGGGTAGGGGAAGGAAAGAAGGTGAGGAGGAAAGGAGAGGAGGAGAAAGGAAGAGAGAGAGAGAGGAGAAAGGATGCCAGAGAAAAGGAAACTGAGAAGGAAAGAATAAAGCAGAAGAAGGACAGAAGACGCGAAAAATACAGGTGACGTCGAGAAAGGGGTGGAAGAGGAGGATGGAAGGGAAGGAAGGAAGAAGGAGGAAGGAGATGAGAGGAGAGGAGTAATGTCAGGCAGATGAGGGCTTGGTAATGGATCTGGGAGAGGGGTTGAGGATGGAGGGGATTAAGGACAAGGGAGGGCTGGAGGCTGGGGAGAGGCTGAGGGCCCGGGGGAGGAGTTGAGGGCTGGGGAGGCTGAGGGTGGGGAGGCTGAGGCTGAGGGAGGGCTGGAGGTCAGGAGAGGGGGTTGAGGGCTGAGGATGGAGTTGAGGGCTGAGGAAGGAGCGAGGGCTGAGGGGAGGGAGTGGAGGCTAGGGAGAGGTGGGGTGGACACGCCGCAGATAATACTGAGGATGTCTGGATCGACACCAGGGCGGCCACAGTCCCACCCCGAGCCCAAGCCCGGCCACCTGGGATGCCCACACCTGCATGACCTGGGACCTGACCTAGTATGACGTGGCACTCTGACCTTGTATAACCTGGATGACCTCGACCCAAGACCTGGGTGACCTTGACTTGTATGACCTAGGTGACCCCTGATCTAATGACCCGATTGACCCTTGACCTAAAGTATGACCTGGTGACCTGTGTTATCCTAATATTGATGAAGTTATAAACCATTAGGAAAATATCGCATTAGCAAAGGAAACACTTAGAGAGAGAGAGAGAGAGAGAGAGAGAGAGAGAGAGAGAGAGATAATAGATGTAAGGGGAAGAGAAAAGAATGATGGGTGAGGGAGAAGGGGAGGTTGAGATAAAGAGGAGAGAGGAAAGAGAAGGGAAAAGAAGTTGAAGGGATGGAGAGAGGGAGTGAAGGCAAGGCAAGAAAGAAGGAGAAGGAAAGAGGGAGAGAATGGGAGGGTGAGGGAAGGAAGAGTTGAGAGAGAATGAAAGAGGGAGAGGTATAGAGAAGGGAGAGGAGGGAGGGAGGGAGGGATGAAGAAGGCTGGAGGAGGGGGACAGAGAGAGGGTGAAGGAGGAGGGTAAGGAGGAGGGGTGACAGAGGGAGGGGTGAAGGAGGGAGGGATGAAGGAGGGAGGGGAAGGAGGGAGGTGAAGGAGGGAGGGGACAGAGGGAGGGAGGATGGGAGGAGGGAGGGGTGAAGGAGGGAGGGTGACAGAGGGAGGAGGAGAGGAGGGAGAAGGAGGGAGGGGTGAGGAGGGAGGGATGAAGGAGGGAGGGTGACAGGAGGGATGAGGAGGGAGGGGTGAAGGAGGGAGGGGAAGGAGGGAGGGGTGACAGAGGGAGGGGTGAAGGAGGAGGGATGAAGGAGGAGGGGAAGGAGGGAGGGGTAAGGAGAGGGGTGAGAGGAGGAAGGGGTGAAGGAGGAGGGTGAAGGAGAGACACACAAGTAGGTGGTAATGTTGTTATAAAGTGACGATCACCAGACCCGGATAATGTGTTACGTGGCCTTGCTGGTGAGGGGAGACAAGCTGATAGATAGATAGAAGATGGATAGATAGATAGATAGATAGATAGATGATGCAGATAGATATGGTATAGGTCTCAATATTTATAATTACATATGATATTTTCTTGATCAATTTCCCAAACCCACACCTAAGAAATGTCTAAAACCATTCTCAAAGTTCTCGACCTATTTCACAATGTTACCGTGATTCATCCATCTATTCACCACCACCACCACTCCACCACCACCACCTTCACCACCACTCACCTACACCACCACCACTGACCTATTTCACATTGATCCTTCACCAACCCACTCACCACTCCACTCTCACCTCACCACTGCCCACCCACCACCAGCCCACCCACCCCACCCACCCCACCACCCACCTTGGAGAAATAACTAAACCTTAGCTGGGACAAGAAAAGGTTTTAAAGATTGATTGAACAGTAAGACTGGAGCCCAAGTTAGACAACAATGTGAGACTAATGGGGTAATGTACAGAAGACTCCAGGAAAGAAAAACAAAGAAGAAATGAGGAAGGAAGGGAGAGGAAGAGGAGGAAGTTTGTAGGAGGGAAGGAGAGGGAGAGGAAGAGGAAGTAGGAGGAAGAGGGAGGGAAGCTAGGAGGTGAAGGAGAGAAGAGGAAGAGAGGGAAATGTAGAGGGAAGCCAGGGGAGAGAAGAGAGGAAGTTTGTAGGGAGGGAAGGGAGGAGAGGAAGAGGAGGAAGTTGTAGGGTGAGGAGAGAGAGGGAAGAGGAGGAAGCTAGAGGGAAGGAGAGGGAGAGGAAGAGGAGGGAAGTTTGTAGGAGGAAGGGAGGGAGAGGAAGAGGAGGGAAGCAGAAGGGAAGAGGAGAGAAGCTTAGGGTGAAGGGAGGAAGAGGAGGAAGAGGAGGAAGGAGGGGAAGCTAGAGGGGAAGGGGAGGAAGCCAGGGAGAGGAAGAGAGAGAAGAGGAAGGAGGAAGTTTAGGGGAGGGAAGAGGAGGAAGGTTGTAGGAGGAAGGGAGGAAGCGGGAGGAAGAGAGGAAGGAGGAGGAAGGGAGGAAGTGGAAGAGGAGGGAAGTTAGGAGGAAGGGGAGGAAGTAGGGAGAGGAAGAGGAGGAGTTTGGGGAGGAAGGAAGTTTGGGGGAGAAGAGGAGGAGAGGAGGAAGGGAGGAAGTTAGAGGGAAGAGGAGGTTTGAAGGAAGAGGAGGGAAGTGTAGAGAGGGAAGGAGGAGGAAGAGGAGGAAGCTGAGGAAGGAAGAGGAGGGAAGTTAGGGAGGGAAGAGGAGGGAAGTTTAGAGGGGAGGAAGGGGAGGAAGAGGAGGGAAGTTTAGGAGGGAAGGGGGAGGAAGAGGAGGGAAGCTTGTGGGAGGGAAGAGGAGGGAAGTTTAGGGAGGGAAGAGGAGGGAAGTTTGGGAGGGAAGGGAGGGAAGTTTAGGGGAGGAAGAGGAGGGAAGTTTAGGGGAGGGGAAGAGGAGGAAGCTTGTGGGAGAGGAAGAGGAAGCTCAGAGGGAAGGGGAGGGGAAGTTTAGGGAGGAAGAGGAGGGAAGTTAGGAGGGAAGGGGAGGGAAGTTTGTGGGAGGGAAGAGGAGGGAAGCTAGGGAGGGAAGGGAGGGAAGTTTAGGGGAGGAGGAGGAGGGAAGTTTGTAGGAAGGAAGAGGAGAAGCTTGTAGGAGGGAAAGGGGAGAGGAAGAGAGGGAAGTTAGGAGAGGAAGGAGGGAAGTTGTGGGAGAGGAAGAGGAGGGAAGAGGAGAAGAAGAGGACAGTGGATGTTGAAATGGGACGAAAAAGAGGAAGAGAGGAAATAGCAGGAAAAGTAGGAGGAGGAATAGGAGAAGTAGTAGAATCAGAAGGAGTAGTAATAGGAATAATAGGAGGAGGCAATAAAGAAAGGGAATGGGAGAGGAAGAGAGAAGAACAAAGACTAATGTGTCAATATGAAACTTCCTTCTGGTAGTAGCTTACAACTTTGCTCTTCCTTAACTTTGTATGCTCTTAACTACCACACTCAGAGACCCTATGTATGTATGTATGTGTAAGTAAATATGTGTATGTGTGTTTTTAATGTTTATATAATTACTGTCATCAACTACATCAGCCTATTTCACTCATACTCTACCATCAACCACCAGATGTTTAATAAAATCCACATAACTCAATAACAAGTATGGTCAAAATCCTCCAGCATTCAGAGAGAATACAGAGGAGAATGACAAGACTAATCCCGGCATTAGGAACCTTGAGTATAGAGACAGGTTAAAGCATCTTAATTTGCATTCCCTCGAGAGACGTAGAGTGAGGGGCGATATGATAGAGGTGTATAAATGGAAGTCAGGGCTGAACAAAGGGGACATTACAAAGGTACTCAAACTATCCAAATAGGAGCGAACTCGTAACAATGGTTTTAAATTAGACAAATGTAGGTTTAGGCGGGAAATTGGTAAACATTGGTTTGGAAATTGAGTAGTGGATGAGTGGAACAAGTTACCAAACATCATCATTAACTCGAACACGCTGGATGACTTCAAATATAGGTTGGATGGATATATGAGCAATAGGGGTTGGGTGTAAAACGGACTGCCCAGTATTGAATTGAATTGAATTTTTTGAATTGTAACAGTTTATTTAGCCAGAAAAATACAGATACAGAGTGGATAATAATAACAATATTAACATGGCTGAGCCAGTTGAGAACCTGAGCTCTTTGAGGCACCTGATATATACTATACATTTATCTCAAGGAAGTATTATGTAACATTTAGTATCATCTGGAATAGTACAATAGCATGGTGGTAATAAGAACATCTCATAATGTTACCACGGTTATCACTAATATTTATTTATTTTATTATTTATTATTTTTATTTTTATTTATTTATTTATTTTTATTTATTTATACATACATATACACATAATTATAGGCCCGCTGCACTTGCCTCCATTCTTATGTTCTTAATGTTCTTATGCTCTTACTCCATCTTATATTAACTTAAGTCCTCCTCCTCCATCGTTCACTAATCCACCATAGTCAAACCTTGTCAAAAGTCCGCATCCAGTGTTATGGTAATACGGTTTTACTTTAGAGAAAACGCATCTTAAGAGGTATTTAGGGGGTGACTACAGTAAAATGTGATGATCGAGGAAGCATATTTTTTTTTCAGTATCGGGTATGGCTTTATGAGCTTTTTGTGGATTTGCGTTTGAATGGATGTGTTAACGTTATGAGAAGGGAAAGATGGGCCAAAGGAGGGGTTTTAAGGAAGGGGTGAGGGTGTTAGGTGTCAGGGTGAAGGGATGCGATAGGTAGAGAGGTAAAGGGGTGTGATGAGTCGGGGTGAAGGGCTGTGGGGGTTTATTTATTATTTCTCCCTGACATTGCACGAGTGAAGTGAGAGGATGAAAAATGTGTTGATATTGCACAGGCACTCGACACACTATTCCTCCTGTCATATTAGATTTCACATTCGAGAGTAATACAAAAAATATTAAAAAAAACTAGCGACACTAATGGAGTCCCAACATACTCGACCGCCCAGAGTGTTAAGAATAATATTGACGAGTAATGTGGGTGAAAGAAGTGGATGTTTTTACCAGTATTTGTACCAGCAAGAGAGTTGAGGAGTGTGAGACTGTTTTACCCAGAGTTTGTACCAGGCTAATGACTGATGGACAGATGGGAAAAAGGAGAGACAATCCTTCACAATAATCTAGATGGTTAGGTTAGGTTAGGTTAGGTTAGGTTAGGTCAGGTTAGGTTAGGTTAGGTTAGGTTAGGTTAGGTTAGGTCAGGTTAGGTTAGGTTAGGTTAGGTAATAGTAAACTGCAGGAACTTCTTTTTTTCCACCACAATAAACTGTATCTAAAATCACTGTCATTCCAACTGTCTCCTGCACCACCACCACCACACCCACGATTTATTGTATTCACTGCAGACCTCCACGTCGTTGATTCTGTCTCCGCTAATAGACCCCACGTTCCTCACCCCCTTGTTGTCTTCCCTTCAACAGAGATCGTGGAGAATGTCAAGAACGGCGGACACCCGGCGTTCAGGCCCAGCACGGAGGACGAGGTGGCCGAGGAGGAGGTGATGCAGATGATGAAGAAGTGTTGGGCCGAGGAGTACATGGAGCGGCCAGACTTCCAACAGCTCAAGACCATCATCCGCAGGCTCAACAAGTAAGGTCTACTGCCAGGGTCATACTGGGTCACGTCCTGGGGTGCTGAGAGAGCCAGGGTCATACTGGGTCACGTCCTGGGGTGCTGAGAGAGCCATGGTCATACTGGGTCACGTCCTGGGGTGCAGAGAGCCAGGGTCATACTGGGTCACGTCCTGGGGTGCTGAGAGAGCCGGTCATACTGGGTCACGTCCTGGGTGCTGAGAGAGCCAGGGTCATACTGGGTCACGTCCTGGGTGCTGAGAGAGCAGAGTCATACTGGGTCACGTCCTGGGTGCTGAGAGAGCCAGGGTCATACTGGGTCACGTCCTGGGGTGCTGAGAGAGCCAGGGTCATACTGGGTCACGTCCTGGGGTGCTGAGAGAGCCAGAGTCATACTGGGTCACGTCCTGGGTGCTGAGAGCCAGGGTCATACTGGGTCACGTCCTCGGGTGCTGAGAGAGCCAGGGTCATACTGGGTCACGTCCTAAAAGCAGAGAGCCAGGTCATACTGGGTCACTCCTGGGGTGCTGAGAGAGCCAGGGTCATATCACAGTCCTGGGTGCTGAGAGCCAGGGTCATACTGGGTCACGTCCTGGGTGCTGAGAGAGCCAGGGTCATACTGGGTCACGTCCTGGGGTGTTGAGACAGCCAAGGTCATACTGGGTCACGTCCGGGGTGAGAGAGCCAGGGTCACTGGGTCACGTCCTGGGGTGTTGAGAGAGCCAGGGTCATACTGGGTCACGTCCTGGGTGCTGAGAGAGCCAGGGTCATACTGGTCACGTCTGGGGGTGCTGAGAGAGCCAAGGTCATACGGTCACGTCCTGGGGTGCTGAGAGAGCGTATACCACGTCCTGGGGTGTTGAGACAGCCAAGGTCATACTGGGTCACGTCCTGGGGTGCTGAGAGAGCCAAGGTCATACTGGGTCACGTCCTGGGTGCTGAGAGAGCCAGGGTCATACTGGGTCACGTCCTGGGGTGTTGAGACAGCCAGGGCTGGGTCACGTCCTGGGGTGTTGAGACAGCCAAGGTCATACTGGGTCACGTCCGGGGTGCTAGAGAGAGCCAAGGTCATACTGGGTCACGTCCTGGGGTGCTGAGAGAGCCAGGGTCATACTGGGTCACGTCCTGGGGTGCTGAGAGAGCCAGGGTCATACTGGGTCACGTCCTGGGGTGCTGAGAGAGCCAGGTCATACTGGATCACGTCCCTGGGTGGAGAGAGCCAGGGTCATACTGGGTCACGTCCTGGGTGCTGGAGAGCCAGGGTCATACTGGGTCACGTCCTGGGGTGCTGAGAGAGCCAGTGTCAACTGGGTCACGTCCTGGGGTGCTGAGAGAGCCAATACTGGGTCACGTCCTGGGGTGTTGAGACAGCCAAGGTCATACTGGGTCACGTCCTGGGGTGTTGAGAGAGCCAGGGTCATACTGGGTCACGTCCTGGGGTGCTGAGAGAGCCAGGGTCATACTGGGTCACGTCCTGGGGTGTTGAGACAACCAAGGTTATACTGCAGAACATTAAACATGGAAGGTACAAAGGTGGAAGAGAATTGCAAATACGTAGGAGAAAGAAAACTCTAAACATAGAATAAAATAAATCAGGCCACAGAGAAGACAAAAATGAAGGAAGAACATCACAAAAAATAAAAGAAATAGTGATATATCAAGGAGAATACAGAGACGGTTAGAGGAAGATTACACGGGAAGAAATCTATGATATTTTTTTAGCGAAAATAAAATGCTGACAGGATTAGCCACTCACCACTAATCGACGAAAACCTGATAAACCATTTTTCCTTTCGCGGTCATTTTGTTTTCGCTAATTAGACCATTTTCGCTTTTCTTTCTTTCACATTTTTTTTATTTTCTCACATTAATTAAAGTAAATGTGAGATACTTTTTCCTGGGGGAATATTATTAATTTTATAAGTAGTTTTAGTAGTGATGATTACTTAAGATCTGAAGTAATAGTCGTTTGAGAAAGATGAAGAAATTGTTAGTGTGGAATTGTAAGGTTTTTCGAGTGTGTTTGTGAGTTAGTGACGTGGTTTGTTAGGTTAAGTTTGTGAGCTGGTGACGTGGTTTGTGAGTTGGTGACGTGGTTTGTTACTTAGGTTATGTTTGTGAACTGGTAACGTGGTTTGTTAGGTTAAGTTTGTGAGTTGGTGACGTGGTTTGTTAGGTTAATTTGGAGTTAGTGACGTGGTTTGTTAGGTTAAGTTTGTGAGTTGGTGACTTAGTTTGTTAGTTAGGTTATGATTGTGAACTGGTGACGTGGCTTGTGAGTTGGTGACGTGGTTTGTTAGTTAGGTTAAGTTTGTGAGCTGGTGACGTGGTTTGTTAGAAAGTTAGAAGTCGTGCTTTTAAAGGTTCGCCTGCCAGATACTTCTCAGGCTCGAAATTCATTTAAAAAGTTGGAGTTTTGTGAGTTCTCGAAATTTCCATATTGGCACAAATTTTAGATTGGCGAAGTAAGTTGATTTTGAAACTAAATTGGCGGGATTTTTTCTTTTTTATCTGAGTTGATTTTTCTTTGGCGAGGTACATTTTTTGTTTAGGATTTTTTTCGTAAAGTTAATTTTCTAGTTCGTGTTTTTAGTCCATGTTTACGCTGCCTGAGTCCCGGGTCACGTGACTCGCAGGCCACACCCCAAGCTCTCAACCCACACCCAAGGCTCTTAACTCACACTCCAAGGCTCTCAATCCACACCCCAAGACTCAACTCCCCCCAAGGCTCTCAACTCACACTCCAAGATTCACAACTCACACCCCAAGACTTCAAACCCACACCCCAAGACTCCACACCCGCTCTCAACTCACACCCCGCTTCAATCCACACCCCAGGCTCTCAACTCACACCCCAAGACTCACAACTCACACCCCAAGGCTCTCAACTCACACCCCATGGCCTCAAACCACACCCCAAGACTCACAACTCACACCCCAAGGCTCCTCAACCTCATAAGACTCACAACACACCCCAAGGCTCTCAACTCACACCCCAAGATTCAACCACCCCTGCTCTCAACTCACACCCCAAGGCTCTCAACTCACACCCCAAGGCTCTCAACCCACACCCCAAGACTCACAACTCACCCAAGGTTACCACCCCAGTTCAACTCACACCCCAAGGCTCAACCCACACCCCAAGACTCCAACTCACACCCCAAGGCTCAACCCACACCCCAAGACTCACAACTCACACCCAAGACTCACAACTCACACCCCAAGGCTCTCAACCCACACCCCAAGATTCACAACCACACCCAAGGCTCTCAACCCACACTCCAAGGCTCTCAACCCACACCCCAAGGCTCTCAAACCCACACCCCAAGACTCACAACTCACACCCAAGACTCAACCCAAGACTCAACCCACACCCCAAACTCTCACCCCAAGGCTCTCAACCACACCCCAAGGCTCTCAACCCCACCCAAGCTCAACCACCCAAGACTCCACCCAAGGCCTCCCACACAAGCTCTCAACCACACCCCAAGGCTCTAACCCACACCCCAAGGCCTCAACTCACACCCCAAGACTTCAACTCACACCCCAAGACTCACAATCACACCCCAAGGCTCACAACTCACACCCAAGGCTCTCAACTCACACCTGAGGCTCTCAACTCACACCTGAGGCCTCAAACCCACACCCTCATAGACCTAGTTAATTATCTCCTCACCCTTTAACTCTTATGTGTGTGTCCTAACTTAAGCCTTGTGGAAGAGAGTTGGCGTGACACCGACCTTACACACACACACACACACACACACACACACACACACACACAAAGGCTCTCATGCAAAGGCCCCACGTAACCTCTTAATAGAACCAATAAAACACATTATCATCCCTTCCCTAACTTGAGAAAAGACTTTACGAGACTTTCAACAATTGTGTCGTAACTATGAACTCATTAGAAGTCTTCCCACGTTTTAAGTTAGAGAGACAATTATAGTGTATGAAATCTTTATATCGTACGAAACTTTAAGAATTTATTTGTATCGTAGTTTTGGTATTTTATTGACTTAAGTTTCCAATTAAAGGGGGATTTTAAGGAAGGATTTTTTTTTTTTTTTAGTGAATGGAAAAAAGAAGTGGTCTTGGCTGTTGATATATGCTACCAGTCTTTTGTGACCCGATTTTGTGTGACCTAGTTTTTGTGACCTAGTTCTGTGTGACCCAATTCTCTCCAGCCACACAACTATTCCTACGCCGAGAAAGTTAAAGAGTTATTAATATGATAATCTTGGCTTAATAACTCTTAAATGACTGACTGACTGACTGACTGACTGACTGGAGTAATAAACAGTTAACTGGTGAATGATATAGAAGCTAAGAGTGTGAAAGACATCTGACTGTTAGATTTAGAGTGTTTCATTCAGCAACATCTGTACCATAATTAGCTTGGATATAAAATACAGGTACAGTAACTCCCAGGTGGTTACAGTATCATACAGGTAATGCCATAACCTCGATAAATACGGATACAGTTAATACCAAAATCATACTCACTGACGCATTTTCCCTTGAGGATCGATTCTCCAATTACATTTACATATACGAACGCTTGTGTAGGTCATTTGCATACAGACGTGGCAGCAGAAGGAATACCTTACGATATAACTGAAGGAGGTTCTCGCCTGGGCCGCTCCTTAACACCGAGGGAAACAGGGCCTAAGAAATTACATGTAAATTTTATGGTCAATGTTGAGTAGTGAGGAGGTGAGAGGTGAGCTGTTGATGGATGGCTGATGAGAGGTGAGGGGTGAGGGGTGAGAGGTGAGGGGGAGAGGTGAGAGGAGGGGTGAGGGGGAGAGGTGGGAGGTGAGGGGTGAGGGGTGAGGGGTGAGAGGTGAGGGGTGAGAGGAGGGGAGGTGAGAGAAGAGGAAAGAAAGGAGAGAGGAGGAGGAGGAGGAGGAGGAGAGAGAGTAAAAGAGAAAGTGGTGAGGATAGGAGAGAAGGAGGAGAGCGGTAAGAGGTGGAGAGAAGGAGGTAAAGTAGGAGAGAACAAGAGGAAGAAAGAGTGAAGGAGAGGAAGAGAAAGAGGAAACACAGGAAGAGATGAGGGTGAAGAGTATTGGCTTATGTAGGAGAGGATGAAGAGAGAGAGAGAGAGAGAGAGAGAGAGAGAGAGAGAGAGAGAGAGAGAGAGAGAGAGAGAGAGAGAGAGGAACTCCTACCATCGCCAGCACGAGCAATCAACAGCACCTGGTGACCCTCTCAGTAAAGTCAGGGTAGCACACGCCCGGCTCTCACTCGCCTTCTGCCAGCACGGGAGAAGAGTGGGATGAGAGGGAGTGTACGTAGAGGAATGTAGATTAAGGACAGACAGACAGACATACAGACAGAAATAGATACACAAATAGATATATAGATAGATGGATAGATAAATTGATGGATAGATAGATAGATGGATATTGGAGAGTGGCGGATATTCCCACCCTTGCTCTCCCTCCGTAATCTTTGAACACGTATATATAAGCTACGGTCATTACCACCCATATTTCACATACTCCACACTTATAAACTTATCTTAATCACCCATGACCTTTGACCTTTATATGGGAGGTCAATGAAATAGTAATATGACTAATATGACCCCACAGATATTAATTCAAAACATACGGGAATGTTTTGAAACAAGTCGAGGTTTTGTGTTTAAATAAGCGACTTAGTGGGACTGAATCATCGTCTTAGTACTAACTTGTCAGGCTCTTAACTCTTAATTGTTCTTATTATAAATATTTACCATAACTTAAGATGTGTTAATGTACTTGACTCTTTGACTTTAACTAAAACACAAATCTAACTCAAGTATAATATCAAAATTATACTTAGACTGTTGTTTAAGTAGATATGCTCACTTAACACTACTTAGAAGACGATACTAAGCTGTCCCCATAACTTGTATGAAGTGAATGTATCAAGTTAAAGTATAGAGTTTTAGCATAATTTAGGTTAGGTTAGGTTAGGTTAGGTTAGGTTAGGTTAGGTTAGGTTAGGTTAGGTTAGGTTAGTTAGGGTTAGGTTAGGGTTAGTTTGTGTTAGGCTAAGCTACCTAGGGTGGGTTAAGCTATGTTGGGTTAGTGTGTTAGTTTGTTAGGCTAGGGGTGGGTTGCTTCATAAGGTTAGTGTGTGTTATGCTGAAACAGTGTGGGTTTATGTTGGGTTAGTGTGTGTTAGGCTAAGCTACCTAGGGTGGGTTGCTTATGTTGGGTTAGTGTGTGTTAGGCTAAGCTAGGCTAGGGTGGGTTAAGCTATGTTGGGTTAGTGTGTGTTAGGCTAAGCTAGGCTAGGGTGGGTAGAGTGTTTCCTCTGTGCTGGACATTGTTATTCAGCTTCCGGTTACGCGTCTCATTTGCATACTGTATGGTGTTCAATATTCTCACTGCCTCCTTACTGTGTCGTGTGAGAGAGAGAGAGAGAGAGACACATTCATCTTGTCTTGGAGAGAGAGAGAAACACATATCTGGCTCTGCTGTGAGAGAGAGAGAGAACACATATCTGGCTCTTGTTCTGTAGAGAGAGAGAGAACACATATCTGGCTCTTGTCTTGTGAGAGAGAGGAACACATATCTGGCTCGTCTTGGAGAGAGAGAGAGAACACATATCTGGCTCTTGTCTTGTGAGAGAGAGAGAGAAAACACATATCTGGCTCTTGTCCTAGAGAGAGAGAGAAAACACATATCTGGCTCCTTGTCTTGTAGAGAGAGAGAGAACACATATCTGGCTCTTGTCTTGTGAGAGAGAACACATATCTGGCTCTTGTCTTGTGGAGAGAGAGAGAGAGAACACATATCTGGCTCTTGTCTTGTGAGAGAGAACACATATCTGGCCTTTGTCTTGTGGAGAGAGAGAGAAAACACATATCTGGCTCGTCTTGTAGAGAGAACACATATCTGGCCTGTCGAGAGAGAGAGAGAGAACACATTCGGCTCTTGTCTAGAGAGAGAACACATATCTGGCTCTTGTCTTGAGAGAGAGAGAGAGAACACATATCTGGCTCTTGTCTTGTTCCTTTGTCTTGTCTGGCTCTTGTGTTAGGTTAATATGACCTATTGGATAAACATTACCTAATATTTCTGGATATAAAAAGGAAAATGACCTTATATGTAATATTTGACCTGACCTGACCTGACCTGACCTGACCTACCCTACAGGGACAACGAGTCTGGGAACATCCTGGACAACCTCCTCTCACGTATGGAACAGTACGCCAACAACCTGGAGGCACTGGTGCAGGAGCGTACAGCTGACTACCTGGAGGAGAAGCGGCGCTGTGAGGAGCTACTCTACCAGCTCCTGCCCAAGTGAGTACCCTACCTCCTCCTCCCCCTCCTCCTCCTCCTCCTCCTCCTCCTCCTCCTCCTCCTCCTCCTCCTCCTCCTCCTCCTCCTCCCACTACTACTACTACTACTACTGCTATAAAAAGTGGCCCAGCCTCCCCAATAGCCACACCTTCCACCATTTTTATTACCTAATATTAAATATCCTAATACATAAGTAACTATCCTAGCTGTGTTGAGTTAGTTGAGCCGCAGATCATATTAGTGACTGTACTCATAGTCAATATCTGAGTGTTGTCGGCTGGGCATTTCGTTCCCTGAGGCAGCGCAAAGCAGACCCAAGGAGAGAAGGACAGTCAACATCTCATCCAGGCTGTAACATAACTTCTGGGCGAGTCTGGCGTAGAAACATCTTGCACTTGGTCCCATCCCACCAGAGGTTGTGAACACTAGAGGAGTGAAGCTGCCCTGATCAACGTTCTGAATTCTCTCCCCATATGCCCTTATCTTGTCGTTCTCGTTCCTCCTGTGCTACTACTCTTCCTCCTCCTCTTCAGCTGCTACTACTACTCTTTCTCCTCTTCCTCCTTCTTCTACTACGCCCCCTCCTCCTCCCCATCCTCCTTCTTCCTACTACGCCTCCTCCTCCTCCTTTATTTTCCTTCTTCTTGGCTTAGCTTTGATAGAGGTTGAGGTGTCATCTCAGTGTGTCATGGTGAAGCTTCTGACACGCCGGATATAGGACCGTGTCATAAGGGTGAGGGCGGTGGCGATGATGTGATATACGTCTGTCAGAGTGTCAATTACCACCTCTATCCTCCCTCCCTCCCTCTTTCTATTCACCATTCTTCCCTTTCCTCCTTTCTCCTCCCCCCTTCCCAGTACCCTCCCTCTCACCCCTCCCCAGTCACCACTCCCTTCCTCACCCTCCCCAGCACCCTACCCTTCCTCACCCCTCCCCCAGTACTCTCCTCACCCCTCCCCCAGATCCTCCCCTTCCTCCTCCCAGTACTAATGCATTAATTAAACCCTATCCTCTCCCCACCATTCCTTCTTCCCCACCTCCCCATCCACCCACCCCTACGTTTCCTCTCCATCCCACCTCCTCCTCTTCCTTTCTTCATTCTATCTTTCCCATTCTTCCTCTCTATCTCCCGACGTCACCTCTTCCCTTCCCTCCCCTGTCTCCTTCTTCCCCCCGTCTCCTTCTCTCCCTTCCTCCCCCCCCTCCCCTTCTCTCTCCCTCGTCACCCCCTCCTTCCCGTCCTTCTCTCTCCCCTCGTCACCTCTCTCCCTTCCCTCCCCCCCTGTCTCCTTCTCTCCCCCTCTCCTTCTCTCCTTCCTCCCCCCTGTCTCTTCTCTCCTCGTCACCTTCCTTCCCTCCCGTCTCTTCCCTCCCCCGTCTCCTTCTCTCCCCCCAACCTCCCCCTGTCTCTGTGGCTTCTGTCCTCATAATTAGAGCGACAAGGAGAGAAGATCAAGAGAAAGAGAGCAGAGATAGAGGGAGAAGAGAGAGACAGATGGAGAGAAGAGAGAGGCGGAGATAGTGAAGAGGTGACGGGAGAAAAGAAGAGAGAGAGAGAGAGAGAGAGAGAGAGAGAGAGAAAAAAAAAAGAAGAGACAGACAGACTGTGAAGAGAAGGAAAATTAGTGAGGGAAAGAATATAGAGATGGAGGAAGGAAGAAGGATGGAGGAAGGAAGAGGAAGGGAGGAAGGAAGAGGGAGGGAGGGAGGAAGAGGAAGGGAGGAAGGAAGGGATGGAGGAAAGAAGGGGGAAGGAGGGATGGAGGAAGGAAGAGGGAGGAGGAAGAGGATGGAGGGAGGAAGAGGGATGGAGGAAGGAAGAGGGAGGGAGGGAAGGGAAGGAGGAAGGAAGGATGGAGGAAAGAAGGGGGGGGGAGGAGGATGGAGGAAGGAAGGAAGAAGAGGGAGAGGGAAACACGGGAATAGGAGGAGTGGAGGTAAATAACAACACTCCCTCCTCCTCCTGATCCTCCTCCTCCTCCTCCTGATCCTCTTCCTCGTCCTCCTGATCCTCCTGATCCTCCTCCTCCTCCTCCTCCTCCCTCCTCCTCCTCCTCCTCCTCCTCCTCCTCCTCCTCCTCCCTGATCCCTCCTCCTCCCTCTTCCTCCTCCTCCTCCTGATCCTCCTCCTCCCTCCCCGTCCTCCTTCCCCTCCCTCCTCCTCCTCCTCCTCCTCGTCCTCCTCCTCCTGATCCTCCTCCTCCTCCTCCTCCTCCCTCCTCCCCTGCTCCCTCCTCCTCCTCCTCCTCCTCCCTCCCTCCTGCTCCTCCTCCTCCCTCCTGCTCCTCCTCCTCCTGATCCTCCTCCTCCTCCTCCCCTCCTCCTCCTCCTCCTCCTTCTCCTCCTCCTCCTCCCTCCTCCTCCCTCCTGCTCCTCCCTCCCTCCTGATCCCTCCCTCCTCCTCCCTCCCTCCTCCTCCTCCTCCCTCCCTCCTCCTCCCTGATCCCTCCTCCCCTGCTCCTCCTCCTCCTCCTCCTGATCCTCCTCCTGCCCTCCTCCTCCTCCCTCCTGATCCTCCTCCTCCTCCTCCTGATCCCTCCCCCTCCTCTCCTCCTGATCCCTCCTCCTCCTCCTCCTCCTCCTCCTCCTGCCTCCTCCTCCTCCTCCTCCTCCTCCTCCTCCTCCTCCTCCTCCTCCTCCTCCTCCTCCTCCTCCTCCTGATCCTCCTCCTCCTCCTCCTCCTCCTCCTCCTCCTCCTCCTCCTCCCTCCTCCTTCCTCCTCCTCCTCCTCCTCCCACCTCACTTAATCAACGCAACACCTCATAAGAATGGGACTTTTATCTCTCCCCTGTGTTAACTATCCCCTGCCCATCCAGGAGAAGAAAAGAGGCAGGGAGAGGGATATGAAGGGCAGAGAGAGAGAGAGAGAGAGTGTTTGTGTTATCTTGTGTTGTGTGTGTGTGTGTGTGTGTGTGTGTGTGTGTGTGTGTGTGTGTGTGTGTGTGTGTGTGTCTGTGTGTGTGTGTGTGTGTGTGTGTGTGTATGGTCACTAATTAAACATGTGTGTTTGGCAGGTCGGTGGCAAGTCAGCTGATCGCAGGTAAGAGTGTGGTAGCAGAGACCTACGACTGTGTCACCATCTACTTCAGCGATATTGTTTTACTACTCTCTCTGCCCAGTCAACGCCCTTAGAGGCATGTACGCATCCTACCTCTCGCTAATTACTGTTATTTTACGTCCCTACTCCTCGTTTAATTACTCTTACCTACGTCCTACTCTTCGTTAATTACTCTTATATACGTCCTATTCCTCGCTAATTACTGTATATATGTCCTACTCTTCGTTAATTACTCTTACTTAGGTCCTATACCTCACTAATTACTTATTTACATCCTACTCTTCGTTAATTACTCTCATTTACGTCCTACTCTTCGTTAATTACTCTTATTTACGTCCTATTCCTCGCCAAATCCTCTTATATACGTCCTACTCGCTAATTACTAATATTTACGTCCTATTCCTCGCTAATTACTCTTATTTACGTCCTACTCTTCGTTAATTACTCTTATATACGTCCTATTCTCGCTAATTACTGTTATATATGTCCTACTCTTCGTTAATTACTCTTACTTAGGTCCTATACCTCACTAATTACTTATTTACGTCCTATTCCTCGCTAATTACTCTTATTTACGTCCTACTCTTCGTTAATTACTCTTATATACGTCCTATTCCTCGCTAATTACTGTTATATATGTCCTACTCTTCGTTAATTACTCTTACTTAGGTCCTATTCCTCGCTAATTACTCTTACCTACGTCCTACTCGCTAATTACTAATATTTACGTCCTATTCCTCGCTAATTACTTATTTACGTCCTACTCTTCGTTAATTACTCTTACTTAGGTCCTATTCCTCACTAATTACTTATTTACGTCCTATTCCTCGCTAATTACTCTTACCTACGTCCTACCCACTCACTACAGGTACACCTTCATAATAAGACGTACTGAATATAATCACCAACTTAATTATCAGTAAGCTACACCATAATTAATTAAGAGGTGTCCGGTGGCTGAGTGGAAATATCCCTCGCTTCTAGTCCTAAGGTTCATTGGTTCGATTCCCGCCGTCCGCTCAGCAGTAAATGACTACTTAAAGTTTACAGGTGAAGGTCAGTCATGTGTAGTGCCCGCCAAACTTATGTACTAAAGGCTTAGTATACAGTGTGTCGAATTCCTTATAATTACAGGTATATTTTTATCATAATTACAGGTAAAATCTGCTACTAATTACAGGTATCGAGTCAATAATTACACGTATGAGTTATTTATTGTTTTAAGGTCAATTTAAGTTCATTGGTTTTATTGTGTTGTAGTTTTACTGGGGCCACAATCATCCCTAGGGCCACAATCATCCCTAGGGCTATTAGTCGACACAAGGGCCACAGTCGACACTAGAGCCACAATCATCCCTAGGCTAGACACAAGGCCACAGTCGACACTAGAGCCAATCATCCCTTAGGCGACATAAGGGCCACAGTCGACACTATAGGCCACAATCATCCCTAGGGCTACAATCAAAACAGGGCCACAATACGACTCACAGGTATGGTGGTAATAAGGCGCCCCGCTGTCCTGTAGAAGGTCTCTCTATCTTATGAGGATACGAGTTTGAAGTGAGAGTGAGAGAAGGAAGGGTAGGGTGAGAGGAGGAAGAAGAGGGAAGGTGTGAAGAGGAAGATGAGGGAAGGTGTGAAGAGGAAGATGAGAAAGTAAATCTTGTGAAGAGAGAGAGAGAGAGAGAGAGAGAGAGAGAGAGAGAGAGAGAGTACGATCTGAGTGACATAAAAGACCTCTTAGTTGGTGGAGATAGACAGAAATAAAGAAACAAATAGACAGAATACATTGGATATTGGTACGGCAGCCGTATTGACGGGCTGTGCAGTTAATGGAACGGCAGAGAATCGCACATGCGCAAAATTCGGTACGTGGTGCTTCCTGCCGCTTGGGCACGTATGCTTACCAGTGGACATAGACGTTTGCATACGGCTGTCGTATCTTAGAAAGGAGATACTAGCGCCTGGGAAGATAATGGAAGCATAATGTGTTGTCTAATGGTAGACCCTGCTGCCATATGGCTCACAAAAATTGTGACCAAGTCCCAGGTTGTCTTGCCACAGGTTAAGGAGGTGGTCTGTATTGGCAAGCCTAGGCTTATGGTATTGGGTAAAGGTGGAGGAGACGGATATCACCAGAAATAACTTTTGAAATTGAGCCAAAATTTCGCGAGATACGATTTGCATGATACCGAACATAAAAATGGAAACGAGAATTCACAAACCTAACAGAAACCTTCCTAACCTCATCTAACTCTCTGTCTAATATGGTGAGGGGCCCGGTGTTAGGAAGTTAGGTATTTGTTTACTGAAAGATTCAAGGATTCCAGTTACCGCATGAAATTAAAGATTGTAGAATGTTTTTAATTTAATTTTCCACGTAATACATAAGAGTAAATGAGAAACTGGACAATCAGAGTGACTGTGTGTGTGTGTGTGTGTGTGTGTGTGTGTGTGTGTGTGTGTGTGTGTGTGTGTGCGTGTGTGCGTGCGTACTTGTCTTCTTCGCATGAGTTTGAGGAGTACGAATGGTGGTTGGTGGAGAATGATGACATATTAAAAGCTTATTTGAAGCTTTAATATCATTGAGTGTTAGAGATTACTGGAGTAAGTTAGTGTGCAAGTGTTTATAGAAACTAATGATATAACCAAACTGATGCAAGTACTTTGATTTATTACATGGTTTCCTTAGACTCGTGGTCATGATAGTAACTACTTTACATAATCATCCATTTTACATAAACCTCTTGGGCCCAAACTCTTTCTGTGTCTCATACGCTGGTTCTTGACTTTTTCAATAGATTTATCAAACTTCCATATCTCATCTCATACCTCCCACATGTTACTGTAATTATTATTTTGTGATTTATTGATGATCACAGTTTAATGGATCCTTCCGGAGAGTATAATGTATATCACTTTTGTACAGTCGCAGAAAAAAAAACTCCTGTCTGTTCTCTGTCCTATCCATGAACCCTGAGACTCATGAACCCTGAGACTCATGAACCCTGAGACTCATGAACCCTGAGACTCATGAACCCTGAGACTCATGAACCCTGAGACTCATGAACCCTGAGACTCATGAACCTGTGAATCCGAGACATGACACAGTGTTAGGCCCATAGATGGTGCACTGTGTGATGTCTCGAATTCACAGGTTCATGCGGCTCAGGGGTCATGCGGCTCAGGGTTCATGGTTGGGATAGAGGACTGACAAAACTTTTTTCTATGACTGTATACCTTATAATTCTATCTAGTATTGTACAGTTAAAAATTTTCTTCAATATTTTCAGGTGGTTGATCTGCTCAATGACTTGTACACTCGTTTTGATGCCATCATTGAAAATTTTGATGTGTATAAGGTAAGTGAATGTGCAAGTCTTCCCACAGTATGGTAGCTAAATATTGAAATGACAAGTGATAAGAAAATGCAGAGAGAGAGAGAGAGAGAGAGAGAGAGAGAGAGAGAGAATATTATTAACTCTAAAACAGAATATCCAGGAAGGGAACATTTTAAGCCATTGTAAAACATTGATGATAGTGAGAGATTACTGCTATGCTTAAAGGAAACATTGATGCTTTTAGAGAGAATAGTATATACAGTATAAAGGTTATTGAAGATATCAGAAGTTGCTTGTACATGGTCCTAATAATTTAGGAATATATTGGTACCCAGTTAGGTTAGAACAGTACTGTACTGTAAACTATGTGATGAGGTGTACTTATTTGTTTTCTGAGACGCAGTATATTTAGTTATCAGAAAGTGGATTGTAAATATGGTACAGTACTATATTAGCCTTATGTTTTGGTAAAGAAGTACTGATTAAAAAAGATTTTGAGAGTTCATATAGAAAATTGAATTGATGAAGAATTGGTCATTAGCTGCATTAAGCTGCTCTTGGAAAAACCCTTATTCGTGTACAAATAAAAATCCCTCAATTGAGTCATAAAATTCAAGCATTACACTCTATAAATGTTAGCTAAAAGTCTGCTCTCAACTAAAGAATTTCTCGGATGCATTTAGTATCTTTTCCTCCTAGTCTCTCAGACCCTTTCTCAGACTGATTCCCCAGCTCAAAGTCCTCACAGTCTTGTATGTCCTGAACACAGTCATCACCAGCCTCCAACACATATTATTACTAACAAATTCCTTAAAAGTATCGGTGCTCTTTATTCTCCTATTACCAGGTGGAGACCATTGGTGATGCATACATGGTGGTCTCTGGGTTACCAATGAGGAACGGGACACAGCACACCCGGGAGATTGCCAGCATGTCCCTGGCACTCCTGAGGGAGGTGGAGACATTCACCATCCGGCACCGGCCACAGGACAAGCTCAAGCTGAGGATTGGCATGCACACAGGACCGTGTGTGGCTGGTGTGGTGGGCCTCAAGATGCCACGCTATTGTCTCTTTGGTGATACTGTCAACACAGCCTCACGCATGGAGAGCAATGGACAACGTAAGATGATAATTCATTAGTATAAATATAGTCATTCACCCATTTTCCAACCTAAGTGTGACCACAGGTAGGTCACAAAGTCAACATTAGATGATGGAATCTCCCAAGAAAATTAATTATTTGTCATATACAGTACATGAACTTGCCAAAATGGATACTGAATTTTTCTGCAAGAACTTAAAAGAATGCATTGTACAGTACTATACACTTGATCTCGTATCCCCTGTAGTTCAATTTGTCATGGGATTTATGAATGTGTGTTTATCTGCAATCTAAGGGTTAAAACTGAGGTTATTCACAGCAGTAGGGCTCGACCTCCTCACAAAACTATTTACAAACCAATTTTATATAAGTTGTGCCATATCTAGGCTTAATTTTGGGCTTACCAGTGAATAGGGGCTCAAGGCCCTTTAAATTCCAGAGAAGCTGGGAATGATACACAAGTAATGGCTTGTATTCTAGTGTTACCCTTGCATTGTACAGTACAAGATATATTCTCATGATGCACTACAAACAGGGAAGATTAAAAATGTGGTGCACAGCCACATGCTTGCAAACCTTATCTCAGTTTAATTTAAATTTGGGTGGTGAAATGTAAACCACATATGAATCTAGTTCTTGTGAAGCCAATATATATGAAGGCAACCTGAACTATTATTATGTAAGTGTATACAATAATAATGGTTCCATGGTTATCCACTTTATTTTGCTCATTTGTGCATAATTATGTACCCTTTATTTCACACCATATTGATCTATACTTTTTTCCACAGCCCTGAAGATCCATGTGTCCCCAACAACACAAAAGATGTTAGCAGAAAACTACCCATCGTTTATTCTAGACTTACGAGGGGAGGTCGATATGAAGGTATTGTTCCTCAAATTATTGTGCAGCACTCTCTGGGGCAGATCCAAGGGGGTTCAAGGGGTCCAGACCCCTCTTTTCATCAGAAAATTCAAATATTTTTTCTTTAATGCAGTAATGTACTCAAGCATTTTTGTTTAATAAAAAGTAATTACTTTTGACATCAGAATATCTCTTAATAACAAGTGCACATGGCTCCAAAATGCCCATGATATTGGCCGGATTTAAAAAAAAATCTGGGGGGCTTACAGTGCCTCCGACCCCAAACCCCCCAGCTGGGTGGGCTCGCTGTGTTCACCATGTTCCCCCACCCACAATTTCATGAAACCTTCCCCCCTTTGGTACTTCTGGATCCACCCCCTGACTCTGTATATGTATAACAGTAAAATTATCAGTGGTAAAATTGTTGATAATCTTGGTATAGATATCATTGTGTTAGGGAATATTTGTCAATGCGTAGTAATACCTGTACTGATTACAGGAGGCAGAAATTGAAATTTTATGAAAATTAAAATGTAGAAGATAAGAAAATTGGCAGTTAACAGAAAATTTATTTCAGTGCTTGAGAGATGAGTAAAGTAAGAATACTCACTAGCATTTTATTCATTCACTATAGATGACAATTTTCTCCAACAGGGCAAAGGAAGAATGAACACCTATTGGCTGCTCGGGAAGCAAGAAGCTGACTCTTAAAGAGATGTCACAAGTCATCTTCAGCCTCCAGAACTCTTCTTATTTCTTGGAACTGACCGCTTCTACCCTCTACACATATAATGTTCAGTGTTAAGAGTCTCACCAACTGGCTGCTGTAGACCCACAGTGCTCCATTCTCTGGAGCTACAACACCATTTGTAAAACTAAATGAAAAAGGCCTATTTCATTGCTGACAATTTTGTAAATGCACTATGCATGAGGACTACATCAGTGTCAGTTAAAATAAAACATGCAAACTCACACGTACATACATACATACATACATACATACATACATGTGCACACACGCACTTCCAGGACATATTAATCCTTCTCTATACATGTTGTATGTTGATGTGACTACCTGTAGATTGTCTTGTCTCTGATGTAGTGTAATTGTGTTGCCACAATGTGACTGAACCACAAGAAACACCAGTACTGTACTTATTCATCTGTTAATAAGTATACTACAATAGAAATTGTATTATTTCTATATAACACTAAATACTGCTCATCATAATAACATATTTGTAATTTTCTTATTAATCAATAGTGAAGTTACTTATGTAGCTGAATTTTTTTGTAATTTAGTAGTTTCCCTTTACTTAAAAAGCAGTTCACCAGTGAAAGTGAAATAGGTACAGTAATGTAAATATGTGACTCCATAGTACATTAAACCCTCACATATATGGATCCACCACATAGTGTGAATTTGGACATGTGTGGAAGGAATCTAAAAAAATAATTACATTATAAGAATAGTAAATTGCTTTAAAGCGTTGACCATCATGAAGCAGATGTTAATTTTATAGAGGTGTGGCTCTTGGTCATGAGCTGAAGCTGTTGTAAGCTTTACCATGGATAAAAAGTCAGAAACATCAGGTTGGTAAGCTGAGGTTGGTTACCAACACTGTGGTGTGAATAAATACAAAAACACATAATTTTGTGCAAACAGAAGGTTGATAAAGAATTAGCTAATGCTACTTCGGTCTATATTCTGCTTTATTTTGGTGTAGACTGTTGAGGACTTAATGGTTTAACAAGGTGCCTGAACAAGGGACGTGGAAGGCAATCAAGATTGGAAGACTGCTTTTTAAAGAAGTTAGGTATACAGTGCTAGTTACACTAATGTGTTAAATACAGATCCACTTAGTCAGATGTGTTCTGCACAGAAATCCATGTTATATTTCCCTTTCCTTCAGTTAAATGAAATTAATGAGGTTTCATTGTATTGTACAGTTACACACAGAATTTTGTGGTTGACCCAAGGTGGAGGGTATGGAGCCTATCCTACCATTACTGGACGGTGAATCACTGTCTAGATGACCCTCAACACGCAAAGTAGCACCTGTATAGTTTAATTGATTTATAGCAGTTTTAACTCTGTAGAATGACATAATTAAACATAACAGTATTACTCAAGTCCTTCTACAGAGTTAAAACTGCTATAAATCAATTAATAAACTACACCAGTGCTAGTTTGTGTTAGGTGCCGGGACGGATTGACACTGACTCGCAGTCCAGTAAGGGTGGGACAGGTGCCATACACTCCACCTTGGGTGAATCACGAAATTCTGTGTGCAACTGTACATTAATGTACAGTCCATATGTTAATGTTTAATGTTAAAGAACATTATGATGTATTATAGATAAATATACAATTTGCATTAAGCCAAACTTTTCACATTCACAAATAGGTGTTGGTCCCAAAAATATCACATGTACTGTACTAGGTTATACTGTACTGCAATATAAATACTGCACTGTTGTTCATACTTTCGGCAAAAAATAATAACTTTGAAGTACTGTATAAAATTTAACAAATCTTTCTTAATTATTATATTACTCATAAACTACTAGATTTTTGCTTTCTGAAAATAATTTAAAATTTAGCATAAGTAAATTATATGGTGGACGTCAGTGTTGTTTGACCTCTATCCAGCTGGAGTCTTACTGTACTGTACTCTATTTGTGCTTGCATCTATTTTCATATACTACTGTACAATACTGTATTTTTAACAGTTATATTTGGTCAGACAGGTTTTTAATCCCTTCTATCTGCTACAGACAACACTGCTCATTCCAGTAGTCATTTGGTACAAGAAATCTGATATCATTGATCGGTTCTTCCAAAAATCATTGAACGTGTTCCTGACAATTTTGCATTTATGACCTATTTATGATGGCTATTGCAGTTCAGTGGCAGAAATAAATCATTATTCAGGGTTTGCTAAAGGGGGTTGGCCTACTCGCCTAAATTTTGTCCAAGTGCAAATGAAAATACACCAATGAAATTTATACCAATTTGAGCTCCACCCTTTCCTATTAGGGGGGGACAGGTACAGTATTACAAATTGGTTTATTCTGTTCTCATATACTGTATTTTTGCTATTACCTTAGAGAATATTTTTGAGTTAGTATTGTCAAAGCCTAAATGATATCTACTGTACATTTAGTCGCCTATGAATGCAAGCTTTTCACACTTACTTCAGAATACAATACATGACTTTAAAATTTCACACATCATACAACGAGTATACTTAAGGGCAGTGATCAAGAGTGCTGTGTCATGTAAGTCTCATCAGGGGTTATGGTAATTTTTTTATTAACTTTGGTACTGTTCATATTATTCCCCCCTCTTGATATAGGCCAGCTGATAAGTTCATATTGTTATTTTATCCTTACTGTACAGTGTATCCAGATGTTTTCCATCATGTAAAATTAACAAGAATGATTGATTTCTCTTTGGGTCTTAAGGTCTAAGGTACCCCAGTATTTAGTAACATTTGTTTGACTCACTAAAATAATGTGTACAGCCAAGACATACTGTTCACAAAATAAGGCAAGTATAGAGTTGTGTAGGTCCACTGAAAATTACTATTGAGTGTAACCTATTTTTGTTAATTATAATAAATAATGAATAGCCAGGTTATTGCTGTGATTTACAATGAAACTCATTTTTGGGAAATCGCCAAGATGGATTGTGTTCCCTTGGAATGTTATAATAGCTTCCATAAGAAATAATTTAAGGCAGCATCATTATGGAGTTATAATTACATATGGTGCATTAGGTGAACATTTATCTGTATTATAGATATTAATAAGATTAGCCAAATCATGAAAAAATATTTTCCTGCTCCCAGAAATAATTTATATGTATATGTGCCATTTTAAATATGTTTATGTGAACTTCATTTAGAATATAGTATTTGTGTACACAGATTATTGTAAACGTTGACAGTTAAGCGTACGTTAGGGCCCGAAATTTGATAAATGTCTGTAATTCCAAAAAGTGTTGCTTTAATTTTTAGTCTTTCATTTAATATGTGTAACATAGGTATGCTAAGATATACACTTAGAGTATTAAATGTAATGTTTATGACTGAGGTAATACATTAAGTCTTCACTTAGGTTACTCTAAACACAGATGTCATTAATTTTAGATAAGGTTTTATATTTTCTTCCAGATAACAAGTCAGGGTTAATAAGAAAAGGAAGCTCATACTCATTCTCTCCTTCACTCATTTACCGCCTCCATTAAGTAACCTCACCTTCATGTTAACATCATTCATGTCATCACTGATCTTTTAACTAAAACAAGTATAGGGTAAAATAAAAGACGAAGGAAAGCTTGTGGAACATCATTAGTACAACCATTACAGTAGGAGCTTTGTTATCTGGGTGGGTGTCAATTAGCCAAATATGATGGTTAAGAGAGTTACTCTTACCAAAGGAATATACGTATAAGAGGTAGTCCTCACCAGTCAAGTAGTAGTAGCAGCGTAGTACTCTGTCTTGAAGGTTCTATTGACTATAATTGTACAGTTATACAGTATTTAATATAATGTGGGTAGTCACATATTGGACATAAACATTTAAAAATAATGCATATGTAACAGTACACATAAAACTACAGTGTCCAGTGTCCAGTGTCCATAAATATGTAATTAAATATCTGTGTTGGTGGTTATTAAAAATGATGGTTACAAGCATGCCAGATAATTAAGCTTTTACTGTATTTACATAATATCATATGACCTCTAATAACCTATCAGATTGCAATGACTTCACATGACCTAATTTATGTTCTATATACAGTATACTTAATCCCACTCTATTCCAATCCTTTTTTTCTGTTTAGTCATTTGTAGAAGGTAGTTACCAAGATGGGTGTGTGTAAGTGTCCATAATGATTTGGAGTAATATTGTACCCTGGTTGCCAGTGGTGACTTAACATTTAATACACACTTGTCGTGGCATCATGCAATGTGCTGCATTACTGTGGAGTGAAAATATCTCTAGGTTGAGAGTGGTTCTGGGTAGATGGCATTTGTTTGTTAACTCCAGTTTCTCTCTCAAATACTATACAATATGTTATTTTATTCGTCATTTGTATATTGAACTAATGAATCGGTTCTTTTGAAACCTAACACTTCAACACTGTATTAGTGTATTAGGTGTACAGTACAATACATCAAATTCTGTCTGCTCCCTCAACTGACTCGTTAGTAAGATTTCCTTTCATTCAAGCACAGTCATAGTGACATACTGTTTTCTTTTCTACTCAACGTCATTCTTGGCATCCTCCAAACATTAATTACTGTTGCTGATAAACTACCGTTGTGCTGTACTAAATAATCTCCAACTTCTCATTCATATTATTCTTCATCATACAGTACGTGCATATTTCACATCCTGCTATATTAGTTCTCTGGACTCGGTAAATTGCAATACTATATTCAATTGTTCTCATTTTTAGGTTAACTGATTTAGAAGTTCATTAGTGAACTTTCAACACGTTCTATGATTTTTTCTCAAATTTGCCAATTTTTCAGTACACCTCTAATCCCTACTCGCAATATCCATAATGTCATGTGATCTCTCATTGCCAGTCCAACGAAATATAGACACCACAAACATCTCATTTCAATTATTATTTCAGTTCCACACTACGTACATGTATTTATGTTAACCTTACAGTCGTCCACAATTTTGTGTTTGATAATATAACGCAACGGACGAAGAATTTTGACAACCTTACAAAGACACCAGGAGTCGGTGTTCATACAGTATTTAAATTCATCGGACCCATCTGTAAAGAATTTTTTTTTTGATTATGTGTAACTTCTCAAGATCATAGCAACTGTCAAAGGTGCTGTTGGACCTAGGAAAGATCTTGGTAATTTTGAACAACTTGAAATTTAGATAAAATTTTCATAACAAGGAAGGAGAAATAAAGGAATATTTCTTAACACTGTGTGAATTAAATGTTCTCTAGAAGCTTGCTGCATATATTTATTTTTATCTTGTTTGCAAATGCCAGAGCAATATTATTTATCAGAAGGTATTTCTATATCTCAAATAATTGTGTTCTGTAAAACATACCTTGACGTAGACTAAGGGAGCAGATTCACTTGTGCCAAAAGCTAAATGGAGATTTGTCATAGCATGTCCAGAATTGTTCATTCTTTGAAAGAAGATGGTGTTCTTCAATGTATAAAAAACTATTATATGTATAGCCTACAAGGAATGATTGAAGCTGTATGAATAATATTGTACAAACTTTATAGTCCTGTAGAATACAGTAATTTTATGTTCTGTTATCCTCTGATTGTTTCCCATTTGTCAATTCATGTTCAGTGTGTTCTTTAGCTTTGTAATTATTTTACCATTGATGTTCTTTAGGCAGCAGAGTGCCATGTAGGTAGCTCATATTGTATATAGGAAAGTAGCTTAAGAGGTAGATTCCCACACACACTGAATTGCAGAATCATATTTGAATACTAATCCCTAATAAATCATTCTAATATAAGGTTGACATTTACAGTAATGCCCAGTGTTGTCCTGCACTTATCATTGGGTCTTCCTGGTGTCCACTAGGAGTACTGGTGACCCATATCGTCTGTTCATTACTCCTTTCTTTGCATTAATTGTCCAGTTAGTCAGATATCTTTTATTTTCAATCAGTTCTCACAATATATCATCAATTTTTAACCATTCAGAGCAGTGTCTACTAGTCCATAAGAGTTGGATCTACTTCTCAAAATCATTGTATAGTACTAAAATGTATTTATACTTTTTTGCTCATTTCTAAGAATTCCTATTTTTTATTTCCGTTCTACAAATTTTCATCAACCTTTGCCAGTTTTGGGAGTAACAACCTTATGTTATAATGATTAATTGTGGCCCTATTTATTTCCCGAATAGTCATAACACTCAGTATTATCAGTACAGTGTTACGTTATAAAGGCAACTGGTATTGTACATACATGCCTTGGTGTACAGACGTAACATAGTGTAAGTAAGCAAAATGTTGAGAATATTCTATATGCATAAAAATATATATCTGTGAATTTTAATGTTTGTTTACGCACTCCCATTACAAGAAATGCCATGTTTACTGTGAAATAAGTTATCATTGAATGCTTCCATGTCTGACAAAATATACCATAATCCTACCTGCATGTATACTCCAAGAATTTATACATGGTTATGTATTCCTCTCTCAGCATACATATTATAAATTATTCTTCATTTTCATTTATTTCTGGCACTTCAAGTTTCCTTAAAACTTATTAAATTTCCCTAGTACAGAATTTTGATCACTAGCAATTCTACACTCAAACTTTCCGTGTGGTTATTAAAGTTTCCCTTGACTTCATCCATTTTGCTCGAATAACTTTTTGTGTCCCTTTGTGTATACTTACAAAATCCCACCTCTATCTTTTTACATTTAATCTAATGTATAAATTCTGAGAGTGACACACGACTCACATACCTATCTGGCACCTGTGTCCGTAAGAGAGAGGCACTGTTACTGACCCTCGGCAGGTGGTTCATGAGGAAGTATCGTGGTCATCTGGGTGGTCTAGATGGGGTGTTAGCCAGGAGCAGAGGGGAACTGCGCTACAAACACGCGCCCTGAGCCATCACGTACTACTGTCCTTCACTCTCTGTTCCCCAGGTGAGTTACTACCGTCCCTCACTCTCTGTTCCCCAGGTGAGTTACTACTGTCCCTCACTCTCTGTCCCCCAGGTGAGTTACTACTGTCCCTCACTCTCTGTTCTCCAGGTGAGTTACTACTGTCCTTCACTCTGTTCCCCAGGTGAGTTACTACCATCCCTCACTCTCTGTTCCCCAGGTGAGTTACTACCGTCCTTCACTCTCTGTTCCCCAGGTGAGTTACTACCGTTCTTCACTCTCTGTCCCCCCGGGTGAGTTACTACTGTCCCTCACTCTCTGTCCCCCCAGGTGAGTTACTACTGTCTCTCACTCTGTCCCACCAGGTGAGTTACTACTGTCCCTCACTCTCTGTCCCCCCAGGTGAGTTACTACCGTCCTTCACTCTCTGTCCTCCCAGGTGAGTTACTACCGTCCCTCACTCTCTGTCTCCCCAGGTGGGTTGCCATTGTACCAGCTGCAACACACTTATCTCTCATTCCAGGTAGGTGTGAGAATGGAGCGCTCTATTGATCCTCACTACCAAACATTACAAGTTTTCTCCACGTGCTACTGTACTACACTACACAAAAACAGTTATAACAAAGAACGGAACAACCGTCCAAACATCTATTAAGCTGATAAAACTGATGAAATGATAAGTAAATAAAGTACAAAATGAGGTATGTAATGGTTGGTGAATGCTAACTGATGTGGTGTTTAGATTCACAAACGTTTCCTCGTGTAAAACTACAGTAGTTCAATAACAATCTGCAACTGAATACTGTACTGTACAGTTTATTGTAACATGTTTACCCAATATTTAGACGTAAATATCTTTTAAGATGAATTATTATCATTATCTTACATACGTTATGTTAAGGACAATAAGTTTGAATTTTTAGACAACTCGAATAAATGAGAAATGAGTTTTATCATCTCCACCATAAGTTGGAGAATTTGGTATAGTACTATACATGATTTTGGAAGTTAATGTGACATTTAGCATTCTCATAGGCTACGTTGATGAGTGTCTTACTTTTACTTACTTGTATCCTCTTCACCACTGATCGACTCGTTAGCCGCTTGGGCGATCGGTCACGTCTCTGTCACGCACTGTTGGTAAGTACTCGGCATGTACTGGCTCTCCGTTACACACTATTGTCACCGGCTCCTGAATGTACCTGAACCTGCTCCAGTGTTGGTCAAGTCTGGTCTTGAAAGAGCTCACACTCGGTGCCGTCACAACACTTTCTCGTAGATTGTTCCACGAGTTCACAACTCTCACCCCGAAAAAGTTTGTCCTCACAGTTTTCTGGACCTGCGGCTTCTTCAGTATTTGAGCTGTGACCCCTTGTGGGGCGAGCGTCCGCCAACTCCAGGTAAGGAAACCCGACTGAGTAGTGCCCCTTGAGATGCTTATACACCTCAGTTAAGTCGCCCCTTGCCCGTCTGTAGTAGAAGATAGGCAAGTTCAGGCGCTCCAAACTCTTAGGGCAGCTCAGGTGCCGAAGTGCAGGCACCAGTCTGGTGGCCCTCCTTTGAACATTTTCAATCAACTGACAGTCCCTAGTATACCACTAGCCCTTACACTCTACCACTAACCCTCACACTCTACCACTAACCCTCACACCCTACCACTAACCCTTACACTCTACCCCTAGCCCTTACACTCTACCACTAGCCCTCATACCCTACCCCTAACCCTCACACCCTACCACTAGCCCTCACACCCTACCACTAGCCCTCACACTCTACCACTAACCCTCACACTCTACCTCTAGCCCAGATACCCCACCCCCAAGGGCCCTACCAGGGGCGGTGTCGCCCCCAAGGGCCCTGCCAGGGGCAGCGGTGCTCACTGAGGCTCTGCCAGGGGCAGCGGTGGTCTCAGGGGCCCGGCCAGGAACAATGGCGCCCTGAGGGGGGAACTGCCAAGGGCCCAACCAGGGGCGATGGAGCCACCAGGGCTTCTCCCAGGGGTGATGGCGCCATTAGGGTCCCTACCAGGGGCGGTGGCGTCCCAGGGTACCTCCCATGGCGGTGATGCCCCCAAGGTCCCTTCCAGAGGCAGCGTTGGTCCCAGGGGCACTGTCAGGGGCGGTTGCACTCCCAGAGGCCCTGTGATGTGCTGTGGGTCTCCCAGGGAATATTCCAGGCGCTTGGGGCCCTGCAGGGGCCCTACTCAGGGGTGGCGCCGCCGCCAGGGGTTCTCCCAGGGGCAGCGGCGCCCCAAGGGGCCCTACTAGGTCTGTTCTGCCCCCAGGGGCCCTGCCTTGGGCTGTGGGGCATAGGGAACGGAGGCGCTTCCAGGGGACCTTCCCAGGGACGACGGCTACCCCTGGGGCCCTGCCAAGGGCGGTGTCACCCCCAGGGGCTCTCTTTTGTGGTGGCGTTGCACCCCGGGGCCCTCTCAGGGGCAGCGGAGCATCCAGAGGCCCTGCCAAGGGCTGTGGCATCCCTAGGGGCCTTCCCAAAAGCGGCGGCATCCCCGGGGGCACTGCGAGGGGCGGTGGCGCTCCATGGTTCTTGCCAGCGGCGCCACCGCCCCGCTAGGGGTCTTCCCAAGGGCAACGCTGCTGACAGGGTCTCTGCCATGGGTATTCCAGGGACAGCGGTGGTCCCAATAGCCTTTCCAGGGGCGGTGCCGTTCCCAGTGGGCTTACCCAGGGTCTCTACCAGTTGCACCTGCCAGGGGCTGTGGCTCCCAAGGGGCCATGCCAGGGTTGGTGGCACCCGCGGCAGGCCCACTAAGGGGCTGTGGCGGTCCCAGGGGGCCATGCCATGGGCCCCTGCTATGGGCGGTGGCACTCCCAGGGGGCCACATCAGGGCTGTGGCCCACCAGAGCCCATCCCAGGGGCTGTAGTGTCCCCAGGGGCCCTGCCAGGTTCGGTGGCGCCCTTAGGGGCCTTCCCAAGGGCTGTGGGACCCCCATGGGTGCTCCCAGGGGTCCTGCCATGAGACTGTGGAATTCCCAGGGAATATTCCAGCGGCTGGGGTCGCCCTGCCAGGGGCGGTGGCACCCCCAGTGGCTCTGCCAGGGCGGTGGCGGCACCAGAGCCGTTCCAGGTGCGGTGGTCACCCCGGGGCTCTCCCCGGGGCGGCGGCACTTCCATGGGCCCCACCAGGGGCAGCGGCGCCGTCAGGGGACCTTCCAGGGGCTGTGGGGCTCCTAGGGACCCTCCTAGGACCGGAGTCGCTCCCGGGGGCCCTCCCACTTTACAGCCCTGACTTCCTGGGACACACACACATGCCGTACACCCCTAACCTCCTGGGACACACACACACACACACATGCCCTACAGCCCTGACCTCCTGGGGAACACACACATGCCCTACACCCCTGACCTCCTGGGACACACACACACACACCCCTGACCTCCTGGGAGACACACGCACACACATGCCCTGCAGCCCTGATCTCCTGGGACACACACATGCCGTACACCTGACGTTCAGGGGAACACACACATGCCGTACACACCTGACCTCACCACGGACGAGGGATAGTGATAAGCGTGTGGTCCTGTATTATGGTGGTCGTCCTGCTGTCCTTGCCTGAGGGTGTCCTCACGTATCTGTTGCTAACGACATATCCTGCCGTATATATAGTTGTTGGTTTGACTGTGTGTACGCCATATGTCACTGTTATCATTACTGTTCACTGATATAATAGTGATTAATCATGACTTTGTAGCTAGGTTAGACTTGCCACTGTAACCACCAGGCTACTGGGCCAAGCTGTGAGGTGTTATGGTTGTTTTTCTACTGGTATTTTCAGCTAGATACAGTATACGTAACTTTCTTCATTTATTTTCACTCATTTACATGAGCACACCACCCTACATACATATTGTCACAAAAGTAAAAGAAATAATTGTCCTAAAGGCAAGCACGTGTTGCTGGTATGTTATCCAGGTTGGATGTGAGTAAGGCGCATGGACCGGACGGAATACCCCCTCGTGTTCTGAGGGAGTAAGCTGAAGCTCTGGCCCCTGTGCCTGCTCGCCTCTTTCGCCTCTGCCTCAAAACCCAAACTCTTTCTTCTTCTTGGAAGCATGTTTGGTTCAGCCCATCCCGAAGAAGGATGACCATTCTAATCCTCTAACTATCGCCCCATTGCCCTAACTTCATCCCTCTAAGATTTTCGAAACTATCTTGAACTCCATTTTCCGTCACCTTGAACGCTCTTTTGTCGGATCACCAGTATAGCTTTCGCCAGGCGAGATCTACTGTGATCTGCTCTCCTATTGCACCCATCTCTGGTCATCCTCTTAGAGATTATGGGGAAACTTTCGTCGTGGCCCTCAACATCTCCAAAGCATTTGACAGGGTATGGCACAAGCCTTTGCTTAAACTCTTTTGTTTTTTTCTCCCCACTTTGTTTCTAATCTCTAGCTTCCTTGAGAACCGATCCATGGCAGTTGATGTCGAGGGATCGATCTCTCGCTCTTTCTCTACCAATAGTGGTGTTCCACAGGGTTCTTTTCTTTCACCTACTCTCTTCCTTCTTTTTATCAATGATTTACTTCACACTACAACTAATTCTATCCATTCTTACGCTGATGATTGTACTCTTCACTCTTCTTCACATTTTCCCCTTCCTACTAAAACTCAAACTAGATCTGTTTCTAGAGCTGATATCATTACTTCTATCAATGCAGATCTGTGCAGCATCTCTGAATGGGGAGGTACAAACTTGGTTAAATTCAATAGTAATAAAACTCAATATTTACCAATTACACTTTCTAAATTAGATGATCTCCCGCCAATTACATTTCAGGACGCAATCATTCTGTCAAATTCTGAAATAGATATGCTAGGCCTCACCATTTCCTCTAATATGTCATGGAAGCCACACATCCTCAACATTGCTAAAGCCGCCTCCCGAAAGCTGGTAATGCTGTACAGATGCCGTAGCTACTTCACTCCTGAGCAGTTGCTTCAAGTATGTACGGGATTCATTCGTCCTAACTTGGAGTACTGCTCTCATGTCTGGGGTGCCTTTTCTCTCCTTTACAGGTACTTTAACGGGCAATGTTCGGTGGATTTGGCATCCTGTGTACCGCAGGCAAGGCCGTGGACTCGTAACACACGTCTTGCCCGCGGTGCCTACCGTTTCTCTGTGGATGTCGGTCACACGCAGTGCCGGATTTAGACCTGTGGAGGCCCATGGGCAGCCTCTTTGTGGAGGCCCCCCTCATTAAAACTACCCAAGAGGGTGGGGTGGCGAGTGAAGCGAGAATTTTGAAGCCATATGCAGTTATATTGAGGAAATTAGAACATTGAATTTTTTTTAATTAACTGTATATCTATTGATAGTGTAAAATTCCCAACACACACACACACACACAAAAGTGAGACATGACTGGAGTCATTCATGTGGTTTCAAGTCGTAGTTTCCATTCGTAATGGAAGTGATAATGAAAAAAAAATATATTTTTTTTTATCCCTATTTCGTTATTCCATGTAGTTCATTTTTAATCAATACATGTTTGTGGAATTCTAAATATATTATTAGCAACACAAACAATAGCATTCATTAAAAATATACAGTTCATAGGAAAACCAGGTATTCATGAATTTCAAGGAGTAGCTAGCCTAATCTCTATCACGCTTCTTGCTGAACATAGTTTTACGTGATGGAATAGAAAAACATGAATTTTAATGAATGAAAATAAAAAAAATCCAAATGAATAAACAAATAAATAAAATATTGTAATATGTGGAGGCCCCCAGATTGTGGAGGCCCCTGGGCAGCTGCCCACTTTGCCCACTTCTGAATCCGGCCCTGACGTTACATTTTACTTCACCAATCACAGTTAAGTAAGGGAATTCAAAATGTACGACACCACCATGAAGTTTTCGGGGCGATGCCGGATGTGGAAGGGCCCCTGGGGGCGCCGTCGCCCGTGGCAGAGACCCTGCCACCCCTGGAAAGGCACCCACTGCGACTAGGAGGGCCCACAGCAGCGCAGCTGGCCCTAGGAGGGCCCAAAGGGGCGCTGCAGCCCCTGGCAGGGTCCTTATGGGCAGTGGCGCCCCAAAGAGGGAGCCTAGGGGAGACACCACCTCTGAAGGGCCCCTGAAGCCGCCACCGCTGTGGTAGAGCCCCTGGGGACGTCGCCGTACCTGGAAACACCCCTGAAGGAGCCCCAGTCCCTGTAAGGGACCCTGGGATCGCTGTTATCCCTGTGAGGGTCGCTTGGCCATGCCTGGCACGGAGATGCCCCCAGGAACCGCTCAGAGTCGCCGGTGCCCCAGGGGACCTGTCAAAGGCACTGGATCCACCAGGGGCGCTCTTGGGAACAACGGCAATCCTAGGGGCTTTCTCATTGAAGGCGGCGTTCTCAGGGGCTCCTCCAGAGACAGCCGAGTTTTCATGGGCCTCTGAGGGACGGCAACGCTCCTAGGGACCCTTACAGACTCGAGGGCGCCCCCATGGGCCCTGCTAGGCGCGCTGGCGACACGAGTGGCCCTCACAGGGACAGCAGTGACCCCAGGGGTTTTTCCAGGGAAGGGGACGCCTCCAGGTACGTTCCTAGGGACCGTGGTGCTCCCAGACGCTCTGCCAGCGGCGATGGCGCCTTCAGGGGCCCTTCCAGAAACGGTGGCTACCCCCAGGCCTCTTTATGGGGCGCCACTGCTCCCAGGGACCCTGCCAAGGCCTGTGGCTCACAATAGGTCCTCCTAGGGGAGGCGACGCCCCAAAACAACGGATATGTTGTACATATTGCATTCTTCCAGTAATCTCTTAATTAAATGTGATTGGTGGAATAAGAGGTAATGTCATGAAATTACAGCCAAGAGGAAAACAAAGCAATCAATTAGCACAACACCCTAACTTATGTTTTGCTGTTGGATATTTATTCTCCTTTTTATTGTTCAGGTTGCGATAATACTGAAAATGCGATGGGCAGTGGATAGATTTAACGTCATATCTCCCAGAATTTAAATAGTGAAACGAGAATAAATATCCAACAGCAAAGCATAAATTGGGGTGTTGTGCTGACTGATTGCTCTGTTCTCCTATTGGCTGTAATTTGATGTCGTGACATCTTGCTCCACCAATCACAGTTAAGTAAGGGATTACTAGACGAATGCAAAATATACGACAAAACTATAAAGTTTTTGGGGCGATGCCACATGTGGAAGGGCCCTTGGGGGCGCCATCGCCCCTGGCAGAGAACCTGCCGCCCCTGGAAAGGCACCCACTGCAACTAGGAGGGCCCATAGCAGCGCCTGGGCTCCCCCAAGGCTTCTTTATGGGGGGCCACTGCTTCCAGGGAGCCTGCCAAGGCCTGTGGCTCACAATAGGTCCTCCTAGGCGAGGCGGCGCCCCAAAACAATGGATAGTGGGGTCTTATATATTGCATTCTTCCAGTAATCTCTTACTTAACCGTGATTGGTGGAATAAGAGGTAACATCATCAAATCACAGCCAATAGGAAAACAGAGCAATCAGTCATCACAACACCCCAATTTATGCTTTGCTGTTGGATATTTATTCTCCTTTTTATTGTTCTGGTTGTGATAATAATGAAAATGCGATGGGCAGTGGATAGATTTAACGTCATATCTCCCAAAATTTAAATAGTGAAACGAGAATAAATATCCAACAGCAAAGCATAAGTTGGGGTGTTGTGCTGACTGATTGCTCTGTTCTCCTATTGGCTGTAATTTGATGACTTTACATCTTGCTCCACCAATCACAGTTAAGTAATTGATTACTGGAGGAATACAAAATGTATGACAAAACTAGGAAGTTTTGGGGCGATGCCGCATGTGCAAGGGCCCCTGGGGGCTCCGTCGCCCCTGGCAGAGACCCTGCCGCCCCTGAAAAGACACCCACTGCGACTTGGAGGGCCCATAGCAGCGCCGCAGGCCCTAGGAGGATCCATAGGGGCGCCAAAGCCCCTGGCAGGGTCCTTGTGGGCAGTGGCGCACAACAGAGGGACCCTAGAGGAGACACCTCCTCTGGAAGGGCCCCTGAAGGCGCCACTGCTGTGGTAGGGCTCCTGAGGGCGTCACCGTCCATGGGAACACCCCTCAAGGCGCCCCCGTCCCTGTAAGGGAAGCTGTGATCGCCGCTATCCCTATGAGGGTCACTTGGCCATGCCAGGCACAGAGGCGTCACTAGGGCCCTCTCAGGGTCGGCGGTGCCCCCAGGGGACCTGTCAGGGGAACTGGATCCACCAGGGGCGCTCTTAGGGAGAACTGCAATCTTAGGGGCCTTCTCAGGGAGGGCGGCGTCCTCAGAGGGTCCTCCAGGAACAGTCGAGCTTCCATGGGCCTCTCAGGGACAACAATGATCCTTGGGGCCCTCAAAGGGACAGCAACGCTCCAAGGGACCTTCACAGACACAGCTGCGCCCCCATGGGCCCTGCTAGGGGCGCTGGATACCCCCAGGCCTCTTTATGGGGCGCCACTGCTCTCAGGGACCCTGCCAAGGCCTGTAGCTCACAATAGGTCCTCCTAGGGGAGGCGGCGCCCCAAAACAATGGATAGTGGTGCCGTACATATTGCATTCTTCCAGTAATCTCTTACTTAACTGTGATTGGTGGAATAAGAGGTAACGTCATCAAATTACAGCCAATAGGAAAACAGAGAAATCAGTCATCACAAAACCCAAACTTATGTTTTGCTGTTGGATATTTATTCTCCTTTTTATTGTTCAGGTTGCAATAATACTGAAAATGCGATGGGCGGTGTATTTATTTAACGTCATATCTCCCAGAATTTATAAAGTAAAACGAGAATAAATATCCAACAGCAAAGCATAAGTTTGGGTTTTGTGATGACTGATTGCTCTGTGATCCTATTGGCTGTAATTTGATGACGTTACATCTTGCTCCACCAATCACAGTTAAGTAAGGGATTACTGGACGAATGCAAAATGTACGACAAAACTATGAAGTTTTGGGGGCGATGCCGCATGTGCAAGGGCCCCAGGGGGCGCCGTCGCCCCTGGCATAGGCCCTGCCGCCCCTGGAAAGACACCCACTGCGACTAGGAGGTCCCATAGGGGCGCCACATTTCTTGGCGGGGTCCTGTGGGCAGTGGCGCCCCATAGAGGGACCCTAGAGGAGACACCGCCTCTGGAAGGGCCCCAGAAGGCGCCACCACTGTGGTACGGCCCCTGGGGCCTTGCCGTCCATTGGAACACCCCTGAAGGTACCCCCGTCCTTGTAAGGGACCCTGGGATCGACGTTATCCCTGTGAGAGTCACTTGGCCTTGCCAGGCATGGAGGCGCCCCCAGGGCCCTCTCAGCGTCGGCGGTGCCACCAGGGGACCTGTCAGGGGCGCTGGATCCACCCGGGGCGCCCTAGGGACAACGGCAATCCTACAGGCCTTCTCAGAGAAGGCGGCGTACTCAGAGGCTCTTCCAGAAACAGTCGAGCTTCCATGGGCCTCTCAGAGACAGCAACGCTCCTAGGGACACTCACAGACACGGCGGTGCCCCCATGGGCACTGCTAGGGGCGCTGGCAACCCTAGGGGCCGTCACAGGGACAGCCGTGATCCCATGGGTCTTTCCAGGGACGGGGGCGCCTGCAGGTACGTTACCAGGGACCGTGGTGCTCTCAGAGGCCCTGCCAGCGACGATGGCGCCTTTAGGGGCCCTTCCAGCGGCGGTGGCTCCCCCCAGGACTCTTTATGGGGCGCCACTGGTCCCAGGGACCCTGCCAAGGTCTGTGGCTCACAATAGGTCCTCCTAGGGGAGGCGATGCCCCAAAACAATGGATAGTGATGTTGTACAAATTGCATTCTTCCAGTAATGTCTTACGAACTGTGATTGGTGGCATAAGAGGTAACGTCATCAAATTACAGCCAATAGGAAAACAGAGCAATCAATTAGCACAACACCCCAACTTATGTTTTGCTGTTGGATATTTTTTCTCCTTTTTATTATTCAAGTTGCGATAATACTGAAAATGCGATGGGCGGAGTATCTATTTAACGTCATATCTCCCAGAATTTAAATAGTGAAACGAGAATAAATATCCAACAGCAAAACATAAGTTGGGGTGTTGTGCTGACTGATTGCTCAGTTCTCCTATTGGCTGTAATTTGATGACGTTACATCTTGCTCCACCAATCACAGTTAAGTAAGGGATTATTGGACTAATGCAAAATGTACGACAAAACTATGAAGTTTTGGGGGCAATGCCGCATGTGCAAGGGTTCCTGGGGGCGCCGCCGCCCCTGGCAGAAACCCTGCCGCCCCTGAAAAGACACCCACTGCGACTAGAAGAGCCCATAGCAGCGCCGCAGCATAGGGGTGCCACAGCCCCTGGCAGGGTCCTTTTTCGCAGTGGCACCATAGAGGGACCCTAGAGGAGACAACGCCTCTGGAAGGGCCCCTGAAGCTGCCATCGCTGTGGTAGGGCCCCTGAGGGCGTCGCCGTCCATGGGAATACCCCTTAAGGCGCCCCCGTCCCTGTAAGGGAAGCAGTGATCGCCGCTATCCCTATGAGGGTCACTTGGCCATGCCAGGCACAGAGGCGCCACCAGGGCCCTCTCAGGGTCGGTGGTGCCCCCAGGGGACCTGTCAGGGGCGCTGGATCCACCAGGGGCGCTCTTAGGGACAACCGCAATCCTAGGGGCCTTCTCAGGGAAGGCTGCGTCCTCGGAGGCTCGTCCAGGAACAGTTGAGATTTCATGGGCCTCTCAGGGACAGCAATGCCTCTTGGGACCCTCACAGGGACAGCAACGCTCCTAGGGACCTTCACAGACACGGCGGCGCCCCCATGGGCCCTGCTAGGGGCGCTGACAACCCTAGGTGTCCTCACAGGGACAGCCGTGATCCCATGGGCCTTTCCAGTGACGGGGGCGCCCACAGGTACGTTACTAGGGACCGTGGTGCTCCCAGACGCCCTGCCAGCGGCGATGGCGCCTTCAGGGGCCCTTCCAGAAACGGTGGCTACCCCCAGGCCTCTTTATGGGGCGCCACTGCTCCCAAGGACCCTGCCAAGGCATGTGGTTCACAATAGGTCCTCCTAGGGGAGGCGGCGCCCCAAAATGATGGATAGTGGTCTTGTACATATTGCATTCTTCCAGTAATCGCTTACTTAACTGTGATTGGTGGAATAGAGGTAACGTCATCAAATTACAGCCAAGAAGAAAACAAAGCAATCAATTAGCACAACACCCCAACTTATGTTTTGCTGTTGGATATTTATTCTCCTTTTTATTGTTCAGGTTGCGATAATACTGAAAATGCGATGGGCGGTGTATTTATTTAACGTCATATCTCCCAGAATTTAAATAGTGAAACGAGAATAAATATCCAACAGCAAAGCATAAGTTGGGGTGTTGTGCTGACTTATTGCTCTCTTCTCCTATTGGCTGTAATTTGATGATGTTACATCTTGCTCCACCAATCACAGTTATGTAAGGGATTACTGGACGAATGCCAAATGTACGACAAAACTAGGAAGTTTTTGGCGCGATGCTGCATGTGGAAGGGCCCCTGGGGGCGCCGTCGCCTTTGGCAGAGATCCTGCCGCCCCTAGAAAGGCACCCACTGCGAATAGAAGGGCCCATAGCAGCGCCACGGGCCCTAGGAGGGCCCATAGGGGCGCCACAGTTCTTGGCAGGGCCCTGTGGGCAGTGGCGCCCCATAGAGGGACCCTAGAGGAGACACCACCTCTGGAAGGGGCCCTGAAGGCGCCACCATTGTGGTACGGCCCCTGGGGCTTCGCCGTCCATGGGAACACCCCTGAAGGTGCCCCCGTCCCTGAAAGGGACCCAGGGAACGACGTTATCCCTGTGAGAGTCACTTGGCCTTGCAGGGATGGAGGCGACCCCAGGGCCCTCTCAGGGTCGGCGGTGCCCCCAGGGGACCTGTCAGGGACGCTGGATCCACCAGGGGCGCTCTTAGGGACAACCGCAATCCTAGGGGCCTTCTCATTGAAGGCGGCGTTCTCAGGGGCTCCTCCAGAGACAGCCGAGTTTTCATGGGCCTCTGAGGGACGGCAACGCTCCTAGGGACCCTTTCAGACTCGGCGGCGCCCCCATGGGCCCTGCTAGGCGCGCTGGCGACACGAGTGGCCCTCACTGGGACAGCAGTGACCCCAGGGGTTTTTCCAGGGAATGGGACGCCTCCAGGTACGTTCCTAGGGACCGTGGTACTCCCAGAGGCCCTCCCAGAGGCCCTGTCAACTGCGTGGCGCCTTCAGGGGCCCTTCCAGAGGTGGTGGCTCCCCCCCAGGCCTCTTTATGGGGAGCCACTGCTCCCAGGGACCCTGCCATGGCCTGTGGCTCACAAAAGGTCCTCCTAGAGGAGGCGGCGCCCCAAAACCTAGGATAGTGGTGTCGTACATATTGCATTTTTCCAGTAATCTCTTACTAAAATGTGATTGGTGGAATAAGAGGTAATGTCATGAAATTACAGCCAATAGGAAAACAGAGCAATTAATTAGCACGACACCCTAACTTATGTTTTGCTGTTGGATATTTATTCTCCTTTTTATTGGTCAGGTTGTGATAATACTGAAAATGCAATGGGCGGTGTATTTTTTAGCGTCATATCTCCCAGAATTTATATAGTGAAACGAGAATAAATATCCAACAGCAAAGCATAAGTTGGGGTGTTGTGATGACTGATTTCTCTGTTCTCCTATTGGCTGTAATTTGATGATGTTACATCTTGCTCCACCAATCACAGTTAAGGAAGGGATTACTGGACGAATCCAAAATGTACGACAAAACTATGAAGTTTTGGGGGCGATGCCGCATGTGCAAGGGTCCCTGGGGGCTCCGTCGCCTCTGGCATAGACCCTGCCGCCCCTGGAAGGACACCCACTGCGACTAGGAGGGCCTATAGCAGCGCCGCCGGCCCTATGAGAGCCCATAGAGGTGCCGCAGCCCCTGGCAGGGTCCTTATGGGCAGTGGCGCCCCATAGAGCGACCCTGGATGAGACACTTACTCGGGAAAGGCCCCTGAAGGCGCCACCGCTGTGGTAGGGCCCCTTGGGGCGCCTCAATCCCTGGAAACACCCCTGAAGGAGCCCCAGTCCCTGTAAGCGACCCTGGGATCGCCGTAATCCTTGTGAGAGTCACTTGGCCATGCCAGGCACGGAGGCGCCCCCAGGGCCCTCTCACAGTCGGCGGTGACCCCAGGGGACCTTTCAGGGAAACTTGATCCACCAGGGGCGCTCTTAACGACAACGGCAATCCTAGGGGCTGTCTCACGGAAGGCTGCGTTCTCAGGGGCTCCTCCAGAGACAGCCGAGTTTCCAAGGGCCTCTCAGGGACGGCAACGCTCCAAGGGACGCTCAAAGACTCGACAGCACCCCCATTGGCCCAGCTAGGGGCCCATGGGCCCTGCTAGGGGCTCTACCGACCCGAGGGGCCGTCACAGGAACACCAGTGACCTCAGGGGTTTTTCCAGGGACATGGGCGCCTCGTGGTACGTTCCTAGTGACCGTGGTGCTCCCAGTGGCCCTCCCAGTGACGGTGTCGCCTTGAGGGGCCCTTCCAGAGGCGGTGGCTCCCACCAGGCCTGTTTATAAGGCGATGGGCGCTGAATTTATTTAACGTCATATCTCCCAGAATTTAAATAGTGAAACGAGAATAAATATCCAACAGCAAAGCATAAGTTGGGGTGTTGGGCTGACTGATTGCTCTGTACTCCTATTGGCCCTAATTTGATGACGTTACATCTTGCTCCACCAATCACAGTTAAGGAAGGGATTACTGGACGAATCCAAAATGTACGACAAAACTCTGAAGTTTTTGGGGCGATGCCGCATGTGCAAGGGCCCCTGGGGGCTCCGTCGCCCCTTGCAGAGACCCTGCCGCGCCTGAAAGGAAACCCACTGCGACTAGGAGGGCCCATAGCAGCGCCACGGGCTCTACGAGGGCCCTCAGGGGCGCCACAGCCCCTGGCAGGGTCCTTGTAGGCAGTGACGCCCCATAGAGGGTCCCTAGAGGAGACACCGCCTCTGGAAGGGCCCCTGAAATCGCCACCGCTGTGGTAGAGCCCCTGGGGTTGTCGCCGTCCATGAGAACACCCCCGAAGGCACCCCTATCCCTGTAAAGGAAGCTATCATCGCCGCTATCCTTATGAGGGTCACTTGGGCATGGCAGGCACGAAGGAGCCACCAGGACCCTC
>NW_024730276.1:0-12083 GCF_018991925.1 Homarus americanus | reverse complement strand
GATTGCGAGGCCTCGGATGAGACTCACATCGTTATTTTTCGTCACTACCTCCCCGTGCCGGGAGTGGGTAATTTGCGTGCCTGCTGCCTTCCTTAGATGTGGTAGCCGTTTCTCAGGCTCCCTCTCCGGAATCGAACCCTGATTCCCCGTTACCCGTTATAGCCATTGTAGGCGCATAACCTACAATCGAAAGCTGATAAGGCAGACACTTGAAAGAAGCGGCGCCGGTGCGGAGACCGTGCGCTCAGCCCGAAGTTATTCAGATTCACCACAGGTGGGTTACGGACCGGGGCCCGACCAGTTTTGAACTAATAAAAGCGCTCTTCCCTTGCGGTCAGAGACCAATTGCATGTATTAGCTCTAGAATTGCCACAGTTATCCAAGTAAGTGGGTTTACAGATCCAATGAAACATAGCTGATTTAATGAGCCATTCGCGGTTTCGCCTTAAATCGGCTTGTACTTACACATGCATGGCTTAATCTGTGAGACAAGCATATGACTACTGGCAGGATCAACCAGGTAGCTGCTGCTGTTGGTGGCGCCTATCACGGCGGCCAAAATAGTGAGAGAGATTGAGAGAGAGGCAGAAGACATTGGGCGAGGGACCGCACGTTGGCCTTAGAGAAATAGCAAACCAGATGATCAGATCTAACTGCACCTTCTCTTGCTATCCTCGGCGCCACCGTGTGTGACAATCTCCTCCCTTATCCGCTCCTCTTCTCTTCTCTTTGCCCCAGCTCCAGCGAGGAAGAAGACATTGGGCGAGGGACCGCACGTCCGTGTGTGCCAATCTCCTCCCTTATCCGCTCCTCTTCTCTTCTCTTCGCCCCACCTCCAGCGAGGCAGCCGACATTGGGCGAGGGACCGCACGTTGGCCAATCTCCTCCCTTATCCGCTCCTCTTCTCTTTGCCCCAGCTCCAGCGAGGCAGAAGACATTGGGCGAGGGACCGCACGTTGGCCAATCTCCTCCCTTATCCTTCTCCTCTCTCTCTTTCTTTGTCACTCTCTCTTACTGTTTGTTGGGACGTGGGCTCATGAGCGCCATCGTCGCCCAATATTGGTTAGGTTGTGTATTTCACGGGTGGGAACCGCCATCGTTGTTAGGTGATGGGGTAACCCAACGTGTGCTTTGAAGAGTTTTGGCTGCTAAACTCTCTTTTTAGTATAAACGGCTCCCAGACTGCGCCCTGGTCATGTTGAACCATGAGCGTTGTCTATGCACATTTAGGATAGCCGTTTGCGCGTGGAATAGTGCAATGAATCTCGGTCAAGAGACGGTTGGGCGCTGCATTGAAGGCCGGTACAGACGCGAAGACTGGGTGATCAGCCAACGCAAGTCCGCTAAGTTGGGCAGACAGCAAGGCGAAGTTGATCCCCGTTCCGGACTGAAAGGCCGCAGCATATGCTGTGACGGAAACTTGTAGGGTGGCGACGTGTGCGCCGAGAGAGAGACGGAGTAAATAATGTCCAAACGGAAGAGAGACCTGGCAAGTGTAATTGATAGAGCGCGAGCCTACTCGCCATAAGCCCGCTCCACTGCCATTCCTCTGATCCAATGAGACTAAAATCTCTCTCTCTCTCTCTCCTTCTGCTCCAGCCATTGCAGGGCAGGGAAGCGACGGCAATTTTGGTTGTTGTTTTTGAATGCCGCGCTTTGCTTCGCAGAGGCGCCGAAGCGCTCCGCTGGGGGGCGGAAGATATTTCACACCGAATATGTGTGTGAAGGCACCCTCTCCCCTTAATATAGTGAAATAGTGCAATCCAGCATACAAGGTCGGACGATAGGACATTCACCGTACCGCACCTCGAGAGTGGATGTTGGGTAAGGTTAAAACCGGACTGTTCGCAGACAGCCGAATAACCCGGTTCCGGACTAATTGGTGGATGCAACATCATGATGATGCTGCTGCTGTCGCGGAAACCGCAGTGGCGACGTGAGAGAGTAATAATGTTCAATAGGGAGAGCGACCTGGCTAGTGTAATTGATAGATCGCGAGCCTACTCGCCATTAGCCCGCTCCACTGCCATTCCTCTGACCCAATGAGACTATTCTCTCTCTCGCTCTCCTTCTGCTCCAGCCATTGCAGGGCAGGGAGAGGAAATCGACGGCAATTTTGGTTGTTGTTTTTGAATGCCGCGTTTTGCTTCGCAGAGGCGCCGAAGCGCTCCGCTGGGGGGCGGAAGATATTTCACATCGAATATGTGTGTGAAGGCACCCTCTCCCCTTAATATAGTGAAATAGTGCAATCCAGCATACAAGAGCGGACGATAGGACAGTCACCGTACCGCACCTCGAGAGTGGAAGTTGTTTGATCGTTTGTTAGGCAAGGTTAAAACCTGACTGTTCGCGAACAGCCGAATAACCCGGTTCCGGACTTACAATAGACGCAACATCATGATGCTGCTGCTGTCACGGAAACCGTGGTGGCGACGTGTGCGCCGAGAGAGTAATAATGCTCAATTGGGAGACAGACCTGGCTAGTGAAATTCATAGAACCCGCTCCACTGCCATTCCTCTGACCCCATGAGACTATTTTCTCTCTCTTTCTCCTTCTGCTGCTCCAGCCATTGCAGGGCAGGGAAGGGAAAGCGATGGCAACTTTGGTTGTTGTTTTTGAATGCCGCGCTTTGCTTCGCAGAGGCGCCGAAGCGCTCCGCTGGGGGGCTGAAGATATTTCACACCGAATATGTGTGCGAAGGCACCCTCTCCCCTTAATATAGTGAAATAGTGCAATCGAACATACAAGGGCGGACGTTTTCATCACCGTCTCCCACTCGGTGTGTGCAGATTCTCGGATCATTTTGTATAGTATGCTCTTAAATCGACCACCGATTGACTTTGACGGTCTCCCATGCGGGTGTGTAACTTCTCTGGTATGTCGTATAATATGACCGAGGTGCCGCTACCCCTTATTATAGTGAAATAGTGCCATCCAGTGTACAAGGGCGGACGCTTTCATCACCGTCTCCCACTCGGTGTGTGCACATTCTTGGATCATTTTGTATAGTATGCTATTAAATCGACCCTCGATTGACTCTGATGGTCTCCCATTCGGGTGTGCAAGATTCTGTAGTATGCTATTAAATCGACCCCCGATTGACTTTGACGGTCTCCCATTCGGGTGTGCAAGTTTCTGTGGTATGCTATCAAATCGATCCCCGATTGACTTTGACGGTCTCCCATTCGGGTGTGCAAGTTTCTGTAGTATGCTATTAAATCGACCCCCGATTGACGTTGACGGTCTCCCATTCGGGTGTGCAAGTTTCTGTAGTATGCTATTAAATCGACCCCCGATTGACTCTGACGGTCTCCCATGCGGGTGTGGAACTTCTTTGGTATGTTGTACAATATGACCGAGGTGCCTCTACCCCTTACTATAGTGAAATAGTGCCATCCAGCGTACAAGGGCGGACGTTTTCATCACCGTCTCCCACTCGGTGTGTGCAGATTCTCGGATCATTTTGTAAAGTATGCTCTTAAATCGACCCCCGATTGACTTTGACGGCCTCCCATTCGGGTGTGCAAGTTTCTGTAGTATGCTATTAAATCGACCCCCGATTGACTTTGAATGTCTCCCATTCGGGTGTGCAAGTTTCTGTAGTATGCTATCAAATCGACCCCCGATTGACTTTGACTGTCTCCCATTTGGGTGTGCAAGTTTCTGTAGTATGCTATTAAATCGACCCTCGATTGACTTTGACTGTCTCCCATTCGGGTGTGCAAGTTTCTGTAGTATGCTATCAAATCGACCACCGATTGACTTTGACTGTCTCCCATTTGGGTGTGCAAGTTTCTGTAGTATGCTATCAAATCGACCCCCGATTGACTTTGACTGTCTCCCATTTGGGTGTGCAAGTTTCTGTAGTATGCTATTAAATCGACCCCCGATTGACTTTGAATGTCTCCCATTCGGGTGTGCAAGTTTCTGTAGTATGCTATCAAATCGACCCCCAATTGACTTTGACTGTCTCCCATTCGGGTGTGCAAGTTTCTGTAGTATGCTATCAAATCGACCCCCGATTGACTTTGACTGTCTCCCATTTGGGTGTGCAAGTTTCTGTAGTATGCGATTACATCGACCCTCGATTGACTTTGACTGTCTCCCATTTGGGTGTGCAAGTTTCTGTAGTATGCTATTAAATCGACCCCCGATTGACTTTGACTGTCTCCCATTTGGGTGTGCAAGTTTCTGTAGTATGCTATTAAATCGACCCCCAATTGACTTTGACTGCCTCCCATTCGGGTGTGCAAGTTTCTGTAGTATGCTATCAAATCGACCCCCGATTGACTTTGACTGTCTCCCATTCGGGTGTGCAAGTTTCTGTAGTATGCTATCAAATCGACCCCCGATTGACTTTGACTGTCTCCCATTTGGGTGTGCAAGTTTCTGTAGTATGCTATTAAATCGACCCCCGATTGACTTTGACTGTCTCCCATTCGGGTGTGCCAGTTTCTGTAGTATGCTATGAAATCGACCCCTGATTGACTTTGACGGTCTCCCATTCGGGTGTGCAAGTTTCTGTAGTATGCTATCAAATCGATCCCCGATTGACTTTGATGGTCTCCCATTCGGGTGTGCAAGTTTCTGTAGTATGCTATTAAATCGACCCCCGAGGATAGCAAGAGAAGGTGCAGTTTGATCTGATCATCTGGTTTGCTATTTCTCTTATTCCAACGTGCGGTCCCTCGCCCAATGTCGGCTGCCTCGCTGGAGCTGGGGCAAAGAGAAGAGGAGCGGATAAGGGAGGAGATTGGCACACACGGTGGCGCTGCCGGCGCCGAGGATAGCAAGAGAAGGTGCAGTTTGATCTGATCATCTGGTTTGCTATTTCTCTAAGGCCAACGTGCGGTCCCTCGCCCAATGTCGGCTGCCTCGCTGGAGGTGGGGCGAAGAGAAGAGGAGAGGATAAGGGAGGAGATTGGCACACATGGACGTGCGGTCCCTCGCCCAATGTCTTCCGCCTCGCTGGAGCTGGGGCAAAGAGAAGAGAAGAGGAGCGGATAAGGGAGGAGATTGGCACACACGGTGGCGCTGCCGGCGCCGAGGATAGCAAGAGAAGGTGCAGTTAGATCTGATCATCTGGTTTGCTATTTCTCTAAGGCCAACGTGCGGTCCCTCGCCCAATGTCTTCTGCCTCTCTCTCAATCTCTCTCACTATTTTGGCCGCCGTGATAGGCGCCGCCAACTTAACCGCCCTTGACTCCTTGCAGGGATGCTCTTTGTCGAGTGTCGAGTGGCGGAGAAGTTTACTTTGAAAAAATTAGAGTGCTCAGAGCAGGCTATTTGAATGGCCCGGAATGGTGATGCATGGAATAATGGAATAGGACCTCAGTTTCTATTTTGTTGGTTTTCGGAACCAGAGGAGGTAATGACTAATCGGAACAATGGGCGTTAGTATTGCGGCAGCTAGAGGTGAAATTCTTGGACCGTCATAAGACGAACTACTGCGAAAGCATTTGCCAGGATGTTTTCATTAATCAAGAACGAAGTTAGAGAAGTTCAGAAGGCGATCAGATACCGCCCTAGTTCTAACCATAAACGATGCCAACTAGCGATCCGCCGGCGTTATTCCCATGACCCGGCGGGCAGCTTCCGGGAAACCAAAGTCTTTGGGTTCCGGGGGAAGTATGGTTGCAAAGCTGAAACTTAAAGGAATTGACGGAAGGGCACCACCAGGAGTGGAGCCTGCGGCTTAATTTGACTCAACACGGGAAACCTCACCAGGCCCAGACACCGGAAGGATTGACAGATTGAGAGCTCTTTCTCGATTCGGTGGGTGGTGGTGCATGGCCGTTCTTAGTTGGTGGAGCGATTTGTCTGGTTAATTCCGATAACGAACGAGACTCTGACCTACTAAGTAGTCGACGGATCTCCAGAAAATGGTTTTCAGTTCGCAACTTCTTCTTAGAGGGATAAGCGGCAATTCTAGCCGCACGAGATTGAGCAATAACAGGTCTGTGATGCCCTTAGATGTTCTGGGCCGCACGCGCGCTACACTGAAGGGATCAACGAGTTTTCCCCCTCCGAGAGGAGCGGGTAACCCGTTCAAAGCCTTTCTTGATAGGGATTGGGGCTTGCAATTGTTTCCCATGAACGAGGAATTCCCAGTAAGTGCAAGTCATCAGCTTGCGCTGACTACGTCCCTGCCCTTTGTACACACCGCCCGTCGCTACTACCGATTGAATGATTTAGTGAGGCCTTCGGACTGGCGCTCTTGGATTGTCGGCCCCGTTGCCCGCGAGGGTTTTCTGGGGTCGTCGCCTCGAGCTGACGGAAAGATGTCCAAACTTGATCATTTAGAGGAAGTAAAAGTCGTAACAAGGTTTCCGTAGGTGAACCTGCGGAAGGATCATTAACAGAGAGAAAGAGAACGGGGCGCTCTTAAAACTACTACTACTCTCCTGATTTGGGCGGTCTCGGGCTCTGCTCTGGCAACTCCAGCAGCGAAAGAGGACAATCCCGGCCCCCGCACCAAAAATAGGTACCACCACGCTGTAGGTGGACCACACTCGGGCGAGAGCGCGAAGACCGGAGGAGGAGGACGGACGGGGCTTTGGACGGCTGCCCGTCCGTTCCTTACTACCGGCGAATAAGCCTCTTGACCCAAAAAGAGTGAAATTCAAGTGTCAAAAAACAACAACAAGCCGTCCGGCCAAACCCAAACCACAAACTTGGGCTATGTCTGTCAAACCCTTTCATTGAGACTCGACCTGTGATGGTTAATCGCAAAAAGACCAAATGGCAAATACACAACTCTTAACGGGGGATCACTCGGCTCGTGGGTCGATGAAGACCGCAGCAAACTGCGTGTTGGTATGTGAATCGCAAGAATACCAGATACATCGACAAGTTGAACGCATATTGCAGCGGCGGCAGCCATATGAGCTTGTCGCCGCCATTCCTCTACGAGGGTCGGAAATATACATCCATCGGTTGCTGTGAGTTCGGTGCCTGCTGACTGTCTCCCCGACACGAGGGTAACCCGAACCGAGCTTCCGCCTTGGGGTTTAATCGCCCGCGCCTTGCGCGAGGCGTGCCTTTAAAAACAAGCCTATCACTAGCAAGTCCATGGACTTGGCGCACCCACATTCAACCACAACAAAGCCGGGCACACACACACACACACATGTGTGTGTGTCCCGTCCCGACGACAGTTGTCGCCCTCGCAAATAAGTGGAGGCGCTCTTTTGCCTGCTGTCCACAGAGACACGAATGGCCGTCGGCCGCTCATGGCTGATGCTGCACATGTTCTAAGAGGCACACGTCCTCCTCCTTCTCTCTCGGAGAAGAAGCACTCCATCCCACGAAGAGGAAACGAAACCGGGTCGGATATCTTTTAAGTAAGCCCGCCGGAATTTCGTCTATCACCTCGAAAAGAGTGCTTGGCATGCATTGCAGTGGAACCTAAATTGATGAGTGCGCCTGGGCCCGCAGTCTACCATGTAGTGGCGCAGGCAGAGAGATGACAATTGCTCTCGTCGGGACGAGAATGCTTGGGTGACGCCGTGCTCTTCCTCACGCGCTCCTCCACCCTCTCCCACGGTCAGACGCGGTGTGGGCGTTCTCTTTGAGAGTTCGCCACGAGTCCACGTCTATCTCATGACAGGCCTGGGAGGGAGGCAGGGGGAGTTCTCTCTAAACGCGTTAAAGACGGTGTTGCGCCTCATAACGGTGCTCGCCGGGATAGAGCACTAGTTCTGCAGCCGGAAAGGCCGCTCACGCCAATTAATACTGCGACTCTCGCTCTCTTTCTCCGGATAAACAAGTGCCACTGCTGTGGCATGCGGGAACGGGGAAAGAGGTCAAAGTTTAAGCGGCAAAGGTGCGGCCGAGTAAGGGCGGAACACGAGCGTATATGCATTAAAACTGTGTATATGACTCTGGAAGAGATGTTCTGCTGGAACACTTTTCCTATTGGCTATTTACCACTATTGATGTTGCTGAGAGGGCCGAGCACCTAAGCTGCTCGTTGAGAATGAGAAGGAACGGAGTCAGGGGTGGGAGTGTCGGCGCCATGGCCGCTGGTACCCCCGCGACAAGCCCCTCAAACCTTCCTCTCTCTCAGTCTTAAGAATAAGAAGGAACGGAGTCAGGGGTGGGAGTACCGGCGCCATGGCCGCTTGGTACCCCCGCGACAAGCCCCTCAAACCTTCCTGTGTATGTCTTTTGCAGCAGCACGTGGTAATGTCGGTGGTGAAGAAAGTCGGTGGCAGAGCGTCTTCCGCTTCGTGGTTGGGGAACATGTTCCCCCTAAGGATGATGAGACCACGATCGACTTCGTAGTAGAGAGAGCTACCCGCCAAATTTAAGCATATTAATAAGCGGAGGAAAAGAAACCAACAGGGATTCCCTTAGTAAGGGCGACTGAACCGGGAAAAGCCCAGCGCATAACCTCGATGTCTTCGGGCACGAGGGGTGTTGCGTTTCAGAGGGTCCAGCACGCCGTCCCATACCGTCTAAGTCAAGCTTGAAAGCGGCCACTGCCCATGGAGGGTGACAGGCCCGTATGGCGGCGCCCGTGAGGGTACAGATGGGACGGTCGGAAAGGGCCTCTCTGTAGAGTCGGGTTGCTTGAAAGTGCAGCCCAAAGCAGGTGGTAAACTCCATCTAAGGCTAAATATGACCACGAGACCGATAGCGAACAAGTACCGTGAGGGAAAGTTGGAAAGAACTTTGAAGAGAGAGTTCAAGAGTCATTGAAACCGTTAGAGCCAAGCGGGTGGAAACTTCGAAGGTCGAACTGGGGGATTCAGCTCGTCGGCTGTCGGCTGGGTGGGGTGTTTATGGTGAAAGCGAACCAAAATGTTTGGGCGCGCCCCCACTCACGCTGGCGTCGGCGGGCTTATTTCGCCTCGTAGTAGGTCACCGCGACCCGTTGCCGGGGACGTCGAAGGCCCGGTCGGACTGGTACCTCGCCGCCGACTCTCTCTCAGCTCGTCTGGGGGGGAGACCCGCGCGACGGGGGGAACCACCGGTGTCCTGGCTGCCCTGCCACGGTCGTCGAGAAGAGCTTGCCGCCGCTTCGGCGGCGGTTTTGCTCTCGCGGTGTGCAAAAGGTCGGTGATCCACCCGACCCGTCTTGAAACACGGACCAAGGAGTCTAACATGTGTGCAAGTCAATGGGCTCACTAAACCCAAAGGCGAAAATAGAAAGTGGCCGAGCGCCGGGCGCTGTAACAGGCTCTCGGTGCGTCTTGGGCGATCCCTGACCGGCTGCCTCGCGTCGCCCACGCAGCGACAAGCAGGGGAGTGAATACTTTCCCGGCTCTCTGGACGTTGCGTGTGGTGGAGGTCGTCAGGGCGATGGTCGAAGTTTAATTTCCCCTCATGCGTGGGGGCGCAGGCCAGGACTTGCCAAAGGCGCTGGTGCTGTCCGTCCCCAGGCGGGCCATTCGATGGCAGCGGGAGCACCGGGGCAGGCTCGCGGGCGGTCGGCAAGTACCATGAGCATATATGTTGGGACCCGAAAGATGGTGAACTATGCCTGGCCAGGATGAAGCCAGAGGAAACTCTGGTGGAGGTCCGTAGCGATTCTGACGTGCAAATCGATCGTCGGAGCTGGGTATAGGGGCGAAAGACTAATCGAATCATCTAGTAGCTGGTTCCCTCCGAAGTTTCCCTCAGGATAGCTGGAACTCGCAGGGTGAATTTCATCCGGTAAAGCGAATGATTAGAGGTCTTGGGGATGAAACGTCCTCAACCTATTCTCAAACTTTAAATGGGTGAGATGCCGAGCTTGCTTGTAGGGATGAAGCTCCGGCGACTAATCTGAGTATCTAGTGGGCCACTTTTGGTAAGCAGAACTGGCGCTGTGGGATGAACCAAACGTCGAGTTAAGGGGCCTAAATGAATGCTCATTCAGATCCCATTGAAAGGCGTTGGTTGCTATAGACAGCAGGACGGTGGCCATGGAAGTTGGAATCCACTAAGGAGTGTGTAACAACTCACCTGCCGAAGCAACTAGCCCTTAAAATGGTATGGCGCTCAAGCATTCTCCCGATACTCGACCGCCGGGCGCACTACCGACCTCGCTCTCAAGGCGAGGTCTCGAAGCCCCGGTGAATAGGAGGGTCGCAGGGGTGAGCGCTGAAGGGTTTCGGCGTGGGCCGGCCCGGAGCCGCCACTGGTGCAGATCTTGGTGGTAGTAGCAAATACTCGAGAGAGACTCCCTTGATGACCGAAGCAGAGAAGGGTTCCATGTGAACATCAGTTGGACATGGGTTAGTCTCTCCTAAGCCCAGGGCTAAGGCCTGATCCACGCTCGAGGCAAATGCAACACGAGCAGAGGAGAAGAAGAAGAAGAACTAAGTAGGGGTTCTATCTGTCTATCTACCTCGGTCTTATATAACACAGTCTAACAAAGTGAAAGGCCAAGGATGAGTGGCGAAAGGAATCGCGATTGCTATTCCGTAACCAGGCCTGGAACCTAAGCGGTGTGTGTGCGCCCTTTAGAATGCCATGCCCGCGAAGAGGTCCTGGCAACTGAAACCAGCTCGCGTCCACGGCGGTGTTCCGGAAAAGAGTTCTCTTTTCTGTTTAAAGGCGCTGTGGCTAGAAATCTCATTCAGAGGGCGTTTAGTAGGGCGATTGCCGTAGAGCGCAGCGGTTTTTGCGGCGTCCAGTGCCACCGCCCGGTCCGTGAAAAATGCGAGGGTGGTTATCCAAGGCAGCATTGTCGGAACTCGTTTCCGGCGGCGTCTGCTTTTCGGGCCTGTGCGTACCCATAACCGCATCTGGTCTCCAAGGTAAGCAGCCTCTGGTCGATAGACTAATGTAGGTAAGGGAAGTCGGCAAATTAGATCCGTAACTTCGGGATAAGGATTGGCTCTGAGGATCGGGCCAGTCGGGCCTGGGTTCGGGCGCAGGACTGGGTGAGGTGACGGTAGGGACGTTAGGGCAAACTGCCGTGGTTCGTCCGGCGAGGGATGATGTCACACATGTGCGCTCCTCTCTCGTGCGGGGCGCGCTGCGGTGGCCTAGCGCCTCTCTAAACCGAGCTTGGACCGGCGTACCTCCTGCCCTTCCGTGGAACGCGCTAGGCTGCGTGGGCGTGTTCTCGGGCGGTGTTCGCCGTCCCTCCAAAGCTCTTGTAGTAAGAGGTGCGGGGAGGAGGCGGGGCCGTTCGGTTCACTACAATCCCACTTCGGCTGGCGCCCAGCGAGCAAGTCAGAACTGGCACGGACCAGAGGAATCCGACTGTCTAATTAAAACAAAGCATTGCTATGGTCTTTGATGGATGTTGACGCAATGTGATTTCTGCCCAGTGCTCTGAATGTCAAAGTGAAAAAATTCAACCAAGCGCGGGTAAAGGGGTAGGTATGGTGTGAAGCTCAGGGTCGTGACCGAGGAATGCTTTACAATGCTGAACTCGACCACGGGTCTGGCCGAATACCTACCAAGAATTGAACCTGATGAGTACGTGAGGTACTTAGGGCTTGAGAGACCGGGGAGTAGGGTCGATGGCGAAAAGCAAAAACTCCAGAACATCATGGAGAAAATAGGAGGTTCTTCGCTGAAACCCTTGCAAAAGATCAAGATACTGAAGTCTCAGATTATCCCGAGGCTTCAGTATAGGTACGTGAAGGGATCCTGTTCTATGAACCTTCTCAGGGCACTAGACAGGACCCTTCGCGACCGGACCAGGCAATGACTCCACCTACCTCGGACGCTCAATACAGCGGCCATTGGCCTACCCATGAGAGACGGGGGCGTGGGAGTGCCCTCGCTACTGGAGACCGTTGCCCAGCAGAAGATGGGACTGCTCCGGCGTCTCGAGGCCTCAGACGAGCCTGCAGTCAGGTTTATAGCCTCTGGGGGTCTCTGGGGTCGCGAAGTCGGGGCAATGGCGAGGCACTTCCGGGTAGGCCATATAGACAACAACACCTTGTCTCAATTGAAAAGGTCGCTGTTGCGGAAGAAGAGGGAAGAGTGGAGTACATCCTGGCATGGCAAGGGGGCGGAGAACTTCTTTGGAAGCCGGGCCAGCAATGCCATCTTGCGAAATGATCTAGGCCCAGGCAGGAAAGCCATCGACCTATTGCGACTCAGGTCTCAGACCATCAACTGCCGAGTCTCTAGA
>NW_024730275.1:0-32500 GCF_018991925.1 Homarus americanus | reverse complement strand
CTCCCTCCTCCTCCCCCTCCCCCCAAAAAAAAATATTCATCCCAACTTAAAAATTCACGTTTCCTGGCCACTGAGATCACCTGCCCTGACCTTACCTTTACTTTGACCTGACCTGACCTCTCCCGAATGATGCCTTATACCTTATACCCAAACGATATATACCCATACACCAAATGAAACTCGAAGAGACTGACTATAATGTGTGTGTGTGGATATTAATCTGTTATCATTCAATCAAAAGTTTATAAGGTTTTACAAAGTTGTTTTCATTTTAATGTGGACTGGAGACCCTGTATAATATAAGTTGACTAATACTATACTTATGAGTGGGAGTAAACACTAATTCACATCTCTCTCTCTCTCTCTCTCTCTCCAGTCTATTTCCCTCGTCTACTCTCTCAATAATATCTCTCTCTCTCTCTCTCTCTCTCTCTCTCTCTCTCTCTCTCTCTCTCCAGTCTATTTCCCTCGTCTTCCCTCTCAATAATATCATTCTCTCAATCTACATCTCTCTCTCTCTCTCTTTCTCTCTCCCGGAATATCAACAGTGAGTAAATATAAATAACCACACGATTTTACAGAATAGGGATATATATGTGTTAGAGAGAGAGAGAGATAAACTAACCATGGGACCTGATCTATCACTCATTTGAACCTAACCTAACCTAACCTCAACTATGCTTACAGAACCATTCCCCTCCATTCCCCCACCCCCCCTCGGCCCCCCAGCCCTTGACTGTAGGAGGAATGGGCGAGATAGGGCAGAAAAGGTCAACTGGGTGAGTATACACAAGGTCAACAGAGGTCAGGAGCCAAGAGGTACAGATCTCCGTGGGTCATGGTGGTCATACTATATAACTGTACTGTAGAAGGTATTGTTTCTCGCTCTCTCTCTCTCTCTCTCTCTCTCTCTCTCTCTCTCTCTCTCAGATAACCCCCAAGTTTGTTATGACTCTTCCTGGACAGTGTATTTTTATCTTCAAATAGGATATGTTATCGTGTATCTCTTGTTAGAACGAGGGAACAAATAATTTATTGAATAATGGCAGGTTGAGGGAGAGGGCGATGTACTCTACAGAACTAAACAAATAATTTTTTGGAAATACATTGTTTTTAACATTCAGTGCCATAATATTCTGACTTGTACTGTTTAACTATAATCTGCCTACGCTACCGTTCACAGGATGAATATGGGTGCACAATAAACTAGCCGCTGTATGTGGCAAAATTCAAAAGCGGATCCCCGCCTTTTTTATTACATACTAGGAAACATCTCACACTCACACACACACGTATAGATGATCAGTAAGGAGGAGCCTCGACCTGAGCCCTGACAGAACGTTACAGGTGTACTATTTCGTCAGGCCGCGGTTAGGAAGTATATGAGAGTGATTTTGGAAGTTATATTTATGTTCCATACAACATATTTATGGTTTATGTGTGTGTGTGTGTGTGTGTGTGTCTGTCTGTAATTATGTTAGCTTATGTTTGGTTAGTTATTAGTTGGAGTAAGTTGTCGTGGAGATTTTTCAGGTTAGGTTAGATTAGATTAGGTTAGGTTGTGTTAGATTAGGTTAGTTATTAGTTGGAGTAAGCTGGAGTTAAGATTCTTCTGGATATACAAAACACTAAAGTTATTATCCAGCGTAATCCTCCCACACACCCCAGCAAAATGATTCACAATGGAGACTGATTAATGAATGCTTGTGTTGTGATAATAATTCCTCTTATTGATTAACGAACTTTAAATAAAATGGAACAAGGTTGAGTGGTGGTTGTTGAACTGATATAGAAATGTTAAGTGGTAGTAGATATAGTGTAAAATAAGTCATTGAGTGATACTGTAGTTGTGTAGTACCCAAGTTTGGTTCACTTGTATGTTACTGAGGAAATTATTCAATCAGGCTTATTGTCCGACAGGTCTCGTTTCTCTTATGGCATTTGGCTGAATTAAGGTATTAAGTTTTCATAAATTTTAAACTATTACACTGTGGTTATATTACGACATATTAAACGATTACAGTGTTATATTACGACATATTAAACGATCACATTGTCTATATAATGACATATCACCAATAAATAAAATATATAGTTTTTGTATATGTTTATCGCTACACATTATTTATGTGTTTCTGAATAACATAGCTGATTAATCAATGTTATTGATCACATATCACTTTAATAAGTATTTCAGCTTTCCTAACCTTATATAACATGTTTACCATCACGTGACACAGACAGACTCTCTCTCTGAGGTAAAACGAAGTTAGATACACGTCTCTCTCTCTCTCTCTCTCTCTCTCTCTCTCTCTCTCTCTCTCTCATGATCTGACATAACTCTTGGAAACTTCTGAATTAAACACCAGTAATATATCTTTGTACGATAGTTCCCCTAATGTTGTTAAATATGTATAAACTATTGAGAAATAGTTAACAAAATAGTTACGTAACATCAAGTGTGTGTGTGTGTGTGTGTGTGTGTGTGTGTGTGTGTGTGTGTGTGTGTGTGTGTGTGTGTGCGCGTAATAAGGAGGACTAGCAATCTTCACCTTAGTGTAAGATCCTCCCACTTCACTACACATATCAACAGTAATCTGAAAATAAACCAGATTAGAACATGTTCCCGCCTTGTTATCCTGTTAATTACGTTTGCGTGTCAATTGGTCGTTAACACCACCAGGTAACGTAATTACTAACGAAGTAATTTTAACTTCGAGGATTGTAATGCATGTTCCATTATTCTTAATTCCTTTGGCCAGACCACCAAATTGTTTCGCCGAGGTAATGATGATACAGGTGGACAGTTATGTTATGTATTTAAAAACGAAAATTTCATATGGTGCCGGAGTGTGTGTGTGTGTGTGTGTGTGTGTGTGTGTGTGTAGGTAGGTCAACAGCAGAGGTAGTGAAGCTTCTTGTCATAAACCATGTACACCTCCCTCCTATTCTGTGTATTACATGTTAGTTGTGTCTTTATCGTGTTGGTCATTTATCCCTTATAAGTTAACACCCCCCCCGTATTGTTATTTTGTTCTCATTCTCTTACACTTATTTCTCTACGTACTTAGGAGTCACATTGAGTCAAATCTTTTTCTATTTAATATTTCAGGTTTTACATATTCCTGCATAGGATCTTTACTCATTACTAAATCTTACCTTTATATATAGGACAATTTCCCCCATAATTACGAACTTTTACTTCAATACATCAACGTTTTGTCCGTAAATTGTTTTTGGTTATTTCTTACACCCAAAATAATTAAGTTACGATTTATTTTGAAGTTCATCGGGAATGTAGTTTATAAATATCACCACTTGATTGTTAGGTTAGGTTAGGTTAGGTTAGGTTAGGTTAGGTTAGGTTAGGTTAGGTTAGGTTAAGTTAGGTTAGGTTAGGTTAAGTTTGGCCGTAGGTATAGTGTCTGGCCCGGTGAGCGAGGTATGGCTGTGAAAACGGGTCACAGTTTTATTTATCTCAAGTTGTTTATTTCTATTTTATAAACTAAAAAGAGTCAACAACATTTTCTTTATACACCAGTGTACAGTAAACAATATACATACTGTAGACAGTGTAGACATACAGCTGAAGTCTTTAAAACACGTAATGATGTTGGTAATTACACTTGTCCACAACGATCAGAAATTATATAGAACTCTTTATCATTGTTCTAGACATTGGGGAAAATGTTCTAGTTTCTATTAGTAAATCTGAAGGTAAGTTTCATCTCTTGTGTTCAATGAAGTTGGAATAGGTTGAGACAGAGTTATTTGCGAGGCGAATTGTGTGTTTTCATCCCTGGAAAAATATGTACTCAAGGAAGAAATTGGGAAAAATAGTAGGTTTAAAGTGTTGAGTTTGGTGAATTTTCCATCTAAGAAGTTGAATAAGTCGACTGTTTGTTTATGGTGTGGCAAGATATCACACCTCTCCCTTCCCTCCCCTTCCCTTCCCCTCCCCTCCCTTCCCCCCTCCCCTCCCCCCTCCCTTCCCCTCCCCTCCCATCATCGTGTGAATTCTGCGTCAATTTGTTTTCTTATGCATGAGTGAAGTAGATGTTCATGTCATTGTTACATCACTGTTGAACATGCACAGTTGTTATGGGAAGTGTTAGGGAGGGAAGGATGAAAGAAGAGGGAGAGAGTGAGGAGGAGGGAGGACAAATGGGAGAGAGAGAGGACAGGTGAAGGCGGGGAGGACAGGTGAAGGCGGGGAGGACAGGTGAAGGCGGGGAGGACAGGTGGAGGCAGGGGAGGACAGGTGTAGGCGGCGTCACCTACGTTAACCTCTTACTGCTGATAATTCCTTTCATTTTCCACCTGAACTCTAATACTGCATTTATCTATAACTAAATACGGTAATTATTCAGTCAACACCGCCATTCGATTTATACCAACTTTTAATATCGCGTTACCTTAAAAAATTGAATTTCAGTATGGGAAACAACCTGATTCTCCCAAGAAAGAACTATTATATTATCGGTAAATTTTCAGTTTCAGCCCCAACTACTGTTCGATCATAAATACCCTATTATCACCATTATTAGTCCTAGTTTATTATACCATATAAAGTTCTTTCCCGAAAACGTATCTTACCTTGTGTATATTTTATAGATGATGGGAGTTGTTTCAGCGTTGAGAAACAACACCTTGTGAAGTGTCAGTCAGAGAAGTTCAAAAGGAAATTTTCTCCTTTTTACTAAAATCTTCAACAATTAAGTCGTTCGGTGACAACTTATCTTCATTAATGTCAACGGCTTAAAATATTAATTTTTTTGTTTTTTGTAATGGTTCAAGTACACGAGATTGTATCTTTTTTCTAACCGAGAAACACCACACACACACACACACGTCGACGTCATCAGCCTCGCCTATTACCATTGGTCACAAGTTCTTGACGTCATCAGCCTCGCCTATTCTCATTGGTCACAAGTTCTTGTCGAAAACTTATAAGTTGGTTCATTATTGGAAATATTAATTATTCTGTACAGCATTAATATCAGATTATTACGGAAAATAAGAACTATACAGTTAAGTGTATTCAACTTATTCAATGATTTTGTTATTAATAATCTCTTTTGTCTTGTTTTTTAATTTATTGATAACTTATCGACATGAATCACCACTATTGTTTTCGTTTGTAATCAAAATTAAAAACAGCTGAAAGATCTGATACATTCCTAGTTGAATTATCATTTATTTTTATTGCTTGAATATAACAAATTTGTTTATCGTAGAGAGTATTAGTTTTAAATTCATTTATATAGAAACATCCTCACTGTGTTATGTCGGTACTTAGGAATTTTGATTTAACTCTTTAATTCGTACAAAAAAAATATGTAACTATTCGTTCCATAACTTTTGAATAGTTGCTATGCTTGTAGTTTTTATGAATCATAATTAAGAAAGAATAGAAGATGAGCTATTATAAAGAGTAAGTCAGTGAAGGCATATACAGTACATACAGAATATTAAACAATTATTCCTGATCTTATGAAACATGGACATAACCAACATGTAGTTGCCAGTTTGGGTTTTGGTTTTTGCGGTAAATAGCCTATCCGGGCACAGGTGCATATTTTCCGTAATAACCTGATTTTAAAGCTTTAAAGATTAATTAATATTTCCAATAATGAACCAAATTCAAATTTTTTCGACAAGAACTTCCGACCAATGAGAGCAAGCCTGGCTGATGACGTCATAAACGTTAATATTATGTGTGTTTTCTCGCTCAGAAAAAACAAAACAAAATCTCTTGTACTCGACTCCAGTTTGTAAAAACTTGGAACATTTTGAATAGAGCACATAACAGAGGATAAATTATCACCAAGAGACTTATAGTTGAAGAAGAACAGTGACTTGTAAAAATCTCAGACTGACGCTCAAGGAGGTGAAGTTTCTCGTAACTGAAAAAATATCTTTCATCTCCAATAAAAAAGGTAATATACCTTTCAGGACAGATTTTGTTTTATATTGCTTAAGTAATATTAACATATAATTGTAGTAGTGGTGCTCCAAGTGTAAAATGAACAGCAGTAAATGATTAACATAGTCAGGTGTCCTCGGCTGTTGTATTCGTAATTCAAGATATCTGGAGGTGCCGTGCTCTGTCGTGTCCTGTAAGACCCGTGGCTGTCCTTAATATGGGGTAGTTTATTGTGTGCCTCTTCTTTACCTAACGGCCAGGTGGCCAAGTCAAGGGAAGACCAGTGGCCTGTGTAGGATCCCTCCATTGATCTTGTTAATTTTGTCTAGGGCTATTTTGAAGCCCAGTACTGTTCTCGATTCCACGGCTTGAGCTGGGAGAACGTCCCATAGATCTATCACTCTCTGTCACTCTATGTGAAGAAGTATTTCCTTGTGTTCGTTCTGCATGATAGCTTGGTGAGCTTGAAGTTGTCCCTTCGTGTTGTCCCTTTCAAGATTTTAATTGTTTTAATGAGATCTGTTCTATTGGGCTTTTTTCTGAATAGTTGTTCGTCTTGAGGCCCTTAGTTTACTTGGATAATCGAGATGGCATAATTAAAGAATCATCTTGGTTGCACCTTTTCTATGGGTGTTAGATCTTTCTGGAGGTAGGGTTTCCATGCCTGAATACAAAAATCCATACAATAAGAAGCATTTTCTTATCATTGTATTCAAAGGTACGCTTTATAATTCCCAAATATATTTTTATTATTATTATTATTATTACTGCTGGGGCATCCCCCCCACTTGTTGCGTCGCCTTCAAGTGATTGATTGATCTGTCACAACGCCTACAGATTTTAATTTATCGACAGTATCCAGGAAGTTGTCATTAACAGAATAGTTGTGATTGGGGGAAGGAGGGGAATGGTTCTGTAAGCATAGTTGAGGTTAGGTTAAGTTAGGTTCAAATGAGTGATAGATCAGGTCCCATGGTTAGTTTATCTCTCTCTCTCTCTCTCTCTCTCTCTCTCTCTCTCACATATATATCCCTATTCTGTAAAATCGTGTGGTTATTTATATTTACTCACTGTTGATATTCTGGGAGAGAGAAAGAGAGAGAGAGAGAGATGTAGATTGAGAGAATGGTATTATTGTGAGGGAAGACGAGGGAAATAGACTGGAGAGAGAGAGAGAGAGAGAGAGAGAGAGAGAGAGAGAGAGAGAGAGAGAGAGAGAGAGATGTGAATTAGTGTTTACTCCCACTCATAAGTATAGTATTAGTCAACTTATATTATACAGGGTCTCCAGTCCACATTAAAATGAAAACAACTTTGTAAAACCTTATAAACTTTTGATTGAATGATAACAGATTAATATCCACACACACACATTATAGTCAGTCTCTTCGAGTTTCATTTGGTGTATGGGTATATATCGTTTGGGTATAAGGTATAAGGCATCATTCGGGAGAAGGTCAGGTCAGGTCAAAGTAAAGGTAAGGTCAGGGTAGGTGATCTCAGTGGCCAGGAAACGTGAATTTTTAAGTTGGGATGAATATTTTTTTGGGGGGGGGGGGGAGGGGGAGGGGGGGAAGCGAGTATGATTTTATATGATGGTGATGAAGGAAGGAATAGAGGGAGAGATGGAGAGGAATTATGAAGGAGGGAAGGTTGAAGGAAAGATGAGAATAGGAAAAGGAAGGGAGGAAGGAGACAGGGAAAATTGAAAAACTGATAAAGATGATGGAAGGGTGAAAATAAAGAGGATGGCGAGGAAAGAACGAAGGATAGAGGGAAGGAAAGAAAGAAGGATAGAGGGAAGGAAAGAAAGAAGGATAGAGGGAAGGAAAGAAATCACGAAAATTTTAAATGAAGAAATGAAGACGAAAATCAACAAAAAAATTAAATAAAAGAAGAAATAATTATGAGAGAAGAAAGAAGAGAAATTGCTGGATTGACAAACACGACAGCCACACGGACACGACGACAAGAGATTATGTTAATTTGAGAAAAACTTGGTGGTTGTGATGTGTCTGTCTGTCTGTCTGTCGCTTCCTGTTGGTGTAGGATGATAATAAGCTGCTTAGATCTCTCTCTCTCTCTCTCTCTCTCTCTCTCTCATATCTACTTCAGGAGACGTGTGTGTGTGTGTGTGTGTGTGTGGGTGTGTGTGTGTGTGTGTGTACGTTGGCGACACGGTGTAATTGTCAGCTTGCTCGCCTCGCAGGCGAATGAACCCGGGTTCCATTTCCGGGCAGGGTGAGACAATGAGCAAGTTCCTTTGCGTCATTTACCTCTATCTACCCAACAGTAATTGGGGACCTGGATGTTAATCGATTCGCGCGTCGTGTTACGGGGTAATGGTTAGCCAGTGCAGTTGGCCACGGACTATTCCTTGACACTGGGTCACTCAGCTCATTAACTCAGGGTGTGGTTGTTGTGTTGGCGACAGCTTCAACACCTTAAACAAATTCACGCCTAGGTGGCCCTTGGGCCTGGCCATTCTCATTACAGGAGGGGCAACCATTATAATAAAAAAAAAAGAAAAAAGAAAAAACGATCATCAACTTCAGGTACACCAATCATCCTTGTAAAAAAATCCTGATTGAATAAATTCCTCAGTAACATACAAGTGAACCAAACTTGGGTACTACACAACTACAGTATCACTCAATGACTTATTTTACACTATATCTACTACCACTTAACATTTCTATATCAGTTCAACAACCATCACTTAGCCTTGTTCCATTTTATTTAAAGTTTGTTAATCAATAAGAGGAATTATTATCACAACACAAGCATTCATTATTCAGTCTCCATTGTGAATCATTTTGCTGGGGTGTGTGGGAGGATTACGCTGGATAATAATGTTAGTGTTTTGTATATCCAGAAGAATCTTAACTCCAGCTTACTCCAACTAATAACTAACCTAATCTAACACAACCTAACCTAATCTAATCTAACCTAACCTGAAAAATCTCCACGACAACTTACTCCAATTAATAACTAACCAAACATAAGCTAACAATTACAGACAGACAGACAGACACACACACACACACACACACACACATAAACCATAAATATGTTATATGGAACATAAATATAACTTCCAAAATCACTCTCATATACTTCCTAACCGCGGCCTGACGAAATAGTACACCTGTAACGTTATGTCAGGGCTCAGGTCCAGGCTCCTCCTTACTGATCATCTATACGTGTGTGTGTGTGAGTGTGAGATGTTTCCTAGTATGTAATAAAAAAGGCGGGGATCTGCTTTTGAATTTTGCCACATACAGCGGCTAGTTTATTGTGCACCCATATTCATCCCGTGAACGGTAGCGTAGGCAGATTATAGTTAAACAGTAGAAGTCAGAATATTATGGCACTGAATGTTAAAAACAATGTATTTCCAAAAAATTATTTGTTTAGTTCTGTACAGTACATCGCCCTCTCCCTCAACCTGCCATTATTCAATAAATTATTTGTTCCCTTGTTCTAACAAGAGATACACGATAACATATCCTTTTTGAAGATAAAAATACACTGTCCAAGAAGAGTCATAACAAACTTGGGGGTTATCTGAGAGAGAGAGAGAGAGAGAGAGAGAGAGAGAGAGAGAGAGAGAGAGAGAGAGAGAGAAACAATACCTTCTACAGTACACTATATAGTATGACCTCACCATGACCCACGGAGATCTGCAGTGCACCTCTTACCCTGACCTCTGTTGACCTTGTGTATACTCACCCAGTTGACCTTTCCTGCCCTATCTCGCCCATTCCTCTTACAGTCAAGGGCTGGGGGGCCGAGGGGGGGGGGACTTAGGGGAATGGTTCTGTAAGCATAGTTGAGGTTAGGTTAGGTTAGGTTAGGTTCAAATGAGTGATAGATCAGGTCCCATGGTTAGTTTATCTCTCTCTCTCTCTCTTTCTCTCTAACACATATATATCCCTATTCTGTAAAATCGTGTGGTTATTTATATTTACTCACTGTTGATATTCTGGGAGAGAGAAAGAGAGAGAGAGAGAGAGAGAGATGTAGATTGAGAGAAAGATATTATTGAGAGTAGACGAGGGAAATAGACTGGAGAGAGAGAGAGAGAGAGAGAGAGAGAGAGAGATGTGAATTAGTGTTTACCCCACTCATAAGTATATAGTATTAGTCAACTTATATTATATGCACAGGGTCTCCAGTCCACATTAAAATGAAAAAACAACTTTGTAAACCTTATAAACTTTTTGATTGAATGATAACAGATTAAGATCCACACACACACACACATTATAGCCAGTCTCTGAGTTTCCATTTGGTGTATGGCATATAATGTTTGGGTATAAGGTATATAGGGCATCATTCGGGAGAGTACTGTAGGTCAGGTCAAAAGTAGCGGTCAGGGTAGGTGATCCTTAAAGTATTGGTGTTTGAATTTTAAGTTGGGATGAATATTTTTTTTGGGGGGGGGAGGAGGGCGGGGAGGGGAGGGGGGATGGGAGGGGGAGAAGCGAGTATGATTTTATATGATGGTGATGAAGGAAGGAATAGAGGGAGAGATGGAGAGGAATTATGAAGGAGGGAAGGTTGAAGGAAAGATGAGAATAGGAAAAGGAAGGGAGGAAGGAGACAGGGAAAATTGAAAAACTGATAAAGATGATGGAAGGGTGAAAATAAAGAGGATGGCGAGGAAAGAAAGAAGGATAGAGGGAAGGAAAGAAATCACTAAAATTTTAAATGAAAAAATGAAGACGAAAATCAACAAAAAAATTAAATAAAAGAAGAAATAATCATGAGAGAAGAAAGAAGAGAAATGGCTGGATTGACAAACACGACAGCCACACGGACACGACGACAAGAGAGATTGCGTTAATTTGAGAAAACTTGGTGGTTGGGGATGTGTCTGCCTGTCGCTTCCTGGTGGTAGGATGATACTAAGTTGTTAGATCTCTCTCTCTCTCTCTCTCTCTCATATCTACGTCAGGAGACGTGTGTGTGTGTGTGTACGTTGGCAACACAAGGTGTAATTGTCAGCTTGCTCGCCTCGCAAGCGAATGAACCCGGGTTCCATTTCCGGGCAGGATGAGACCATGAGCAAGTTCCTTTGCGTCATTTACCTCTATCTACCCAACAGTAATTGGGGACCTGGATGTTAATCGATTCGCGCGTCGTGTTACGGGGTAATGGTTAGCCAGTGCAGTTGGCCACGCACTATTCCTTGACACTGGGTCACTCAGCTCATTAACTCAGGGTGTGGTTGTTGTGTTGGCGACAGCTTCAACACCTTAAACAAATTCACGCCTAGGTGGCCCTTGGGCCTGGCCATTCTCATTACAGGAGGGGCAACCATTATAATAATAAAAAAAAAACCGATCATCAACTTCAGGTACACCAATCATCCTTGTAAAAAAATCCTGATTGAATAATTTCCTCAGTAACATACAACTGAACCAAACTTGGGTACTACACAACTACAGTATCACTCAATGACTTATTTTACACTATATCTACTACCACTTAACATTTCTATATCAGTTCAACAACCATCACTCAACCTTGTTCCATTTTATTTAAAGTTCGTTAATCAATAAGAGGAATTATTATCACAACACAAGCATTCATTAATCAGTCTCCATTGTGAATCATTTTGCTGGGGTGTGTGGGAGGATTACGCTGGATAATAACTTTAGTGTTTTGTATATCCAGAAGAATCTTAACTCCAGTTTACTCCAACTAATAACTAACCTAATCTAACACAACCTAACCTAATCTAATCTAACCTAACCTGAAAAATCTCCACTACAACTTACTCCAACTAATAACTAACCAAACATAAGCTAACCTAATTACAGACAGACAGACACACACACACACACACACACACACACACACACACACACACACACACATAAACCATAAATATGTTATATGGAACATAAATATAACTTCCAAAATCACTCTCATACTTCCTAACCGCGGCCTGACGAAATAGTACACCTGTAACATTCTGTCAGGGCTCAGGTCGAGGCTCCTCCTTACTGATCATCTATACGTGTGTGTGAGTGTGAGATGTTTCCTAGTATGTAATAAAAAAGGCGGGGATCCGCTTTTGAATTTTGCCACATACAGCGGCTAGTTTATTGTGCACCCATATTCATCCCGTGAACGGTAGAGTAGGCAGATTATAGTTAAACAGTAGAAGTCAGAATATTATGGCACTGAATGTTAAACAAATGTGGCTTCCAAAAATTATTTGTTTAGTCTTGTACAGTACACGCCTCTCTCCTCAACCTGTGCCATTATTCAATAAATTATTTTGTTCCTCGTTCTAACAAGAGATACACGATAACATATCCTAGTTGGAAGATAAAAATACACTGTCCAGAAGAGTCATAACAAACTTGGGGTTATCTGAGAGAGAGAGAGAGAGAGAGAGAGAGAGAGAGAGAGAGAGAGAGAGAGAGAGAGAAACAATACCTCTACAGTACAGTCATAGTATGACCACCATGACCCACGGAGATCTGTACCTCTTGGCTCCTGACCTCTGTTGACCTTGTGTATACTCACCCAGTTGACCTTTCCTGCCCTATCTCGCCCATTCCTCCTACAGTCAAGGGCTGGGGGGCTGAGGGGGGGGGGACGGAGGGAATGGTTCTGTAAGCATAGTTGAGGTTAGGTTAGGTTAGGTTCAAATGAGTGATAGGTCAGGTCCCATGGTTAGTTTATCTCTCTCTCTCTCTCTAACACATATATATCCCTATTCTGTAAAATCTTGTGGTTATTTATATTTACTCACTGTTGATATTCTGGGGGAGAGAGAGAGAGAGAGATTGAGAGAAAGATATTATTGAGAGAGTAGACGAGGGAAATAGACTGGAGAGAGAGAGAGAGAGAGAGAGAGATGTGAATTAGTGTTTACTCCCACTCATAAGTATAGTATTAGTCAACTTATATTATACAGGGTCTCCAGTCCACATTAAAATGAAAACAACTTTGTAAAACCTTATAAACTTTTGATTGAATGATAACAGATTATTATCCACACACACACATTATAGTCAGTCTCTTCGAGTTTCATTTGGTGTATGGGTATATATCGTTTGGGTATAAGGTATAAGGCATCATTCGGGAGAGGTCAGGTCAGGTCAAAGTAAAGGTAAGGTCAGGGTAGGTGATCTCAGTGGCCAGGAAACGTGAATTTTTAAGTTGGGATGAATATTTTTTTTGGGGGGGGGAGGAGGGAGGGGGGAAGCGAGTATGATTTTATATGATGGTGATGAAGGAAGGAATAGAGGGAGAGATGGAGAGGAATTATGAAGGAGGGAAGGTTGAAGGAAAGATGAGAATAGGAAAAGGAAGGGAGGAAGGAGACAGGGAAAATTGAAAAACTGATAAAGATGATGGAAGTGTGAAAATAAAGAGGATGGCGAGGAAAGAAAGAAGGATAGAGGGAAGGAAAGAAAGAAGGATAGAGGGAAGGAAAGAAATCACGAAAATTTTAAATGAAAAAATGAAGACGAAAATCAACAAAAAATTAAATAAAAGAATAAATAATCAAGAGAGAAGAAAGAAGAGAAATTGCTGGATTGACAAACACGACAGCCACACGGACACGACGACAAGAGATTATGTTAATTTGAGAAAAACTTGGTGGTTGTGATGTGTCTGTCTGTCTGTCTGTCGCTTCCTGTTGGTGTAGGATGATAATAAGCTGCTTAGATCTCTCTCTCTCTCTCTCTTTCTCATATCTACTTCAGGAGACGTGTGTGTGTGTGTGTGTGTGTGTGTGTGTGTGTGTGTGTGTGTGTGTGTTGCCGACACACGGTGTAATTGTCAGCTTGCTCGCCTCGCAAGCGAATGAACCCGGGTTCCATTTCCGGGCAGGGTGAGACCATGAGCAAGTTCCTTTGCGTCATTTACCTCTATCTACTCAACAGTAATTGGGGACCTGGATGTTAATCGATTCGCGCGTCGTGTTACGGGGTAATGGTTAGCCAGTGCAGTTGGCCACGGACTATTCCTTGACACTGGGTCACTCAGCTCATTAACTCAGGGTGTGGTTGTTGTGTTGGCGACAGCTTCAACACCTTAAACAAATTCACGCCTAGGTGGCCCTTGGGCCTGGCCATTCTCATTACAGGAGGGGCAACCATTATAATAATAAAAAAAAAAAAAAACGATCATCAACTTCAGGTACACGAATCATCCTTGTAAAAAAATCCTGATTGAATAATTTCCTCAGTAACATACAAGTGAACCAAACTTGGGTACTACACAACTACAGTATCACTCAATGACTTATTTTACACTATATCTACTACCACTTAACATTTCTATATCACTTCAACAACCATCACTCAGCCTTGTTCCATTTTATTTAAAGTTCGTTAATCAATAAGAGGAATTATTATCACAACACAAGCATTCATTAATCAGTCTCCATTGTGAATCATTTTGCTGGGGTGTGTGGGAGGATTATGCTGGATAATAACTTAGTGTTTTGTATATCCAGAAGAATCTTAACTCCAGCTTACTCCAACTAATAACTAACCTAATCTAACACAACCTAACCTAATCTAATCTAACCTAACCTGAAAAATCTCCACGACAACTTACTCCAACTAATAACTAACCAAACATAAGCTAACATAATTACAGACAGACACACACACACACACACACACACACACACTGTTACGCCTTCTCTTAATTTACTTAAATATCCAGGTTCTAGGCGTAACCAAACAAAAAAAGTGAAGTAAATTAAAAGGGAATAAAAATTAATAAACTAAACCTTTAAGAATTTATAATTAATTAAATATTAACACAATAAAGAGCCTCGTAGGCTATCACAACAAATTGATTCACCATCGAAACTTTTAAGACACAAATGATACTAAAACATCGAAACATCAAAAGAACAATAATAAAGCATTGGATTACGTTAACACTGCATAAACATATAAAAACTAACACCGAAATTACCTAAAGTGAAACAACACTGAATTACTTAAATGTAACTAATCAAATACTGATGGACACAAACAGAGACATAAATAGGTACTCACATAGATATACCACATTGGTGGCGACAGGAACAACACAAATAAATTAAGTACAAGTAACAGGTGACGAGTGTCACTCAAAGGATGTGGACTGTATGACAGGAGGACTGAACTAACTCCGTCAGTTGGTGGGTCCTATACATAAGGTCGGTTCCCGCCACGCGACCCGCCGGTGGGTCGTTTAACGATGCAGATGGTCGTTAGAGAACAAAGAATACTGGTTACAATACAAAATGGGTTTGAACAAATAATAACAGTTAAAACCGTAACAGCACAGGGTTAAGGTGACTAGATTATATAATAGTAAATACAACACATCATTACAGGTATAATATGGAACATGGAAGCATGTTATATAAAAAAAAATAGAAAAATACGACACGGTCGTAACAACACACACACACACACACATAAACCATAAATATGTTATATGGAACATAAATATAACTTCCAAAATCACTCTCATATACTTCCTAACCGCGGCCTGACGAAATAGTACACCTGTAACGTTCTGTCAGGGCTCAGGTCGAGGCTCCTCCTTACTGATCATCTATACGTGTGTGTGTGAGTGTGAGATGTTTCCTAGTATGTAATAAAAAAGGCGGGGATCCGCTTTTGAATTTTGCCACATACAGCGGCTAGTTTATTGTGCACCCATATTCATCCCGTGAACGGTAGCGTAGGCAGATTATAGTTAAACAGTAGAAGTCAGAATATTATGGAACTGAATGTTAAAAACAATGTATTTCCAAAAAATTATTTGTTTAGTTCTGTAGAGTACATCGCCCTCTCCCTCAACCTGCCATTATTCAATAAATTATTTGTTCCCTCGTTCTAACAAGAGATACACGATAACATATCCTATTTGAAGATAAAAATACACTGTCCAGGAAGAGTCATAAGAAACTTGGGGGTTATCTGAGAGAGAGAGAAAGAGAGAGAGAGAGAGAGAGAGAGAGAGAGAGAGAGAGAAACAATACCTTCTACAGTACAGTTATATAGTATGACCACCATGACCCACGGAGATCTGTACCTCTTGGCTCCTGACCTCTGTTGACCTTGTGTATACTCACCCAGTTGACCTTTCCTGCCCTATCTCGCCCATTCCTCCTACAGTCAAGGGCTGGGGGGCCGAGGGGGGGTGGGGGAATGGAGGGGAATGGTTCTGTAAGCATAGTTGAGGTTAGGTTAGGTTAGGTTCAAATGAGTGATAGATCAGGTCCCATGGTTAGTTTATCTCTCTCTCTCTCTCTCTCTCTCTCTCTCTCTAACACATATATATCCCTATTCTGTAAAATCGTGTGGTTATTTATATTTACTCACTGTTGATATTCTGGGAGAGAGAAAGAAAGAGAGAGAGAGAGATGTAGATTGAGAGAAAGATATTATTGAGAGAGTAGACGAGGGAAATAGACTGGAGAGAGAGAGAGAGAGAGAGAGAGAGAGAGAGAGAGAGAGAGAGAGAGATAGAGATGTGAATTAGTGTTTACTCCCACTCATAAGTATAGTATTAGTCAACTTATATTATACAGGGTCTCCAGTCCACATTAAAATGAAAACAACTTTGTAAAACCATATAAACTTTTGATTGAATGATAACAGATTAATATCCACACACACACATTATAGTCAGTCTCTCCGAGTTTCATTTGGTGTATGGGTATATATCGTTTGGGTATAAGGTATAAGGCATCATTCGGGAGAGGTCAGGTCAGGTCAAAGTAAAGGTAACGTCAGGGTAGGTGATCTCAGTGGCCAGGAAACGTGAATTTTTAAGTTGGGATGAATATTTTTTTTTTGGGGGGAGGGAGTATGATTTTATATGATGGTGATGAAGGAAGGAATAGAGGGAGAGATGGAGAGGAATTATGAAGGAGGGAAGGTTGAAGGAAAGATGAGAATAGGAAAAGGAAGGGAGGAAGGAGACAGGGAAAATTGAAAAACTGATAAAGATGATGGAAGGGTGAAAATAAAGAGGATGGCGAGGAAAGAACGAAGGATAGAGGGGAGGAAAGAAATTAGGATAGAGGAAGGAAAGAAATCACGAAAATTTTAAATGAAGAAATGAAGACGAAAATCAACAAAAAAATTAAATAAAAGAAGAAATAATCATGAGAGAAGAAAGAAGAGAAATTGCTGGATTGACAAACACGACAGCCACACGGACACGACGACAAGAGATTATGTTAATTTGAGAAAAACTTGGTGGTTGTGATGTGTCTGTCTGTCTGTCTGTCTGTCGCTTCCTGTTGGTAGGATGACAATAAGCTGATTAGATCTCTCTCTCTCTCATATCTACGTCAGGAGACGTGTGTGTGTGTGTGTGTGTGTACGTTGGCAACACAAGGTGTAATTGTCAGCTTGCTCGCCTCGCAAGCGAATGAACCCGGGTTCCATTTCCGGGCAGGGTGAGACCATGAGCAAGTTCCTTTGCGTCATTTACCTCTATCTACCCAACAGTAATTGGGGACCTGGATGTTAATCGATTCGCGCGTCGTGTTACGGGGTAATGGTTAGCCAGTACAGTTAGCCACGGACTATTCCTTGACACTGGGTCACTCAGCTCATTAACTCAGGGTGTGGTTGTTGTGTTGGCGACAGCTTCAACACCTTAAACAAATTCACGTCTAGGTGGCCCTTGGGCCTGGCCATTCTCATTACAGGAGGGGCAACCATTATAATAATAATAAAAAAAAAACGATCATCAACTTCAGGTACACCAATCATCCTTGTAAAAAAATCCTGATTGAATAATTTCCTCAGTGACATACAAGTGAACCAAACTTGGGTACTACACAACTACAGTATCACTCAATGACTTATTTTACACTATATCTACTACCACTTAACATTTCTATATCAGTTCAACAACCATCACTCAACCTTGTTCCATTTTATTTAAAGTTCGTTAATCAATAAGAGGAATTATTATCACAACACAAGCATTCATTAATCAGTCTCCATTGTGAATCATTTTGCTGGGGTGTGTGGGAGGATTACGCTGGATAATAACTTAAGTGTTTTGTATATCCAGAAGAATCTTAACTCCAGCTTACTCGGACTAATAACTAACCTAATCTAACACAACCTAACCTAATCTAATCTAACCTAACCTGAAAAATCTCCACAACAACTTACTCCAACTAATAACTAACCAAACATAAGCTAACATAATTACAGACACACACACACACACACACACACACACACACACACACACATAAACCATAAATATGTTATATGGAACATAAATATAACTTCCAAAATCACTCTCATATACTTCCTAACCGCGGCCTGACGAAATAGTACACCTGTAACGTCCTGTCAGGGCTCAGGTCGAGGCTCCTCCTTACTGATCATCTATACGTGTGTGTGTGAGTGTGAGATGTTTCCTAGTATGTAATAAAAAAGGCGGGGATCCGCTTTTGAATTTTGCCACATACAGCAGCTAGTTTATTGTGCACCTATTCATCCCGTAACGGTATGTAGGCAGATTATAGTTAAAACAGTAGAAGCTGAACACAGGCACTGAATGTTAAAACAATGTATTTCCAAAAATTATTTGTTTAGTTCTGTATTAGTACATCGCCCTCTCCCTCAACCTGCCATTATTCAATAAATTTATTTGTTCCCTGTTCTAACAAGAGATACCGATAACATATCTCATTTTGAAGATAAAAATACACTGTCCAGGAAGAGTCATAACAAACTTGGGGCTTATGTGAGAGAGAGAGAGAGAGAGAAACAATACCTTCTACAGTACAGTTATATATAGATTACTATGACCACTATGACCACTTTGGAGATCTGTACCTCTTTGGCTCCTGACCTCAGTTGGGACCTTATAGGTATACTCACCCAGCTGGACTCTTCCTGCTCATCTCGCCTCATTCCTCCTGGCTAAAATGTATGGGCTGGGGGGGCCGAGGGGGAACGGAGGAATGGTTCTGTAAGCATAGTTGAGGTTAGGTTAGGTTAGGTTCAAATGAGTGATAGGTCAGGTCCCATGGTTAGTTTATCTCTCTCTCTCTCTCTCTCTCTCTCTCTCTCTCTCTAACACATATATATCCCTATTCTGTAAAATCGTGTGGTTATTTATATTTACTCACTGTTGATATTCTGGGAGAGAGAAAGAGAGAGAGAGAGAGATGTAGATTGAGAAAAAGATATTATTGAGAGAGTAGACGAGGGAAATAGACTGGAGAGAGAGAGAGAGAGAGAGAGATGTGAATTAGTGTTTACTCCCACTCATAAGTATAGTATTAGTCAACTTATATTATACAGGGTCTCCAGTCCACATTAAAATGAAAACAACTTTGTAAAACTTTATAAACTTTTGATTGAATGATAACAGATTAATATCCACACACACACATTATAGTCAGTCTCTTCGAGTTTCATTTGGTGTACGGGTATATATCGTTTGGGTATAAGGTATAAGGCATCATTCGGGAGAGGTCAGGTCAGGTCAAAGTAAAGGTAAGGTCAGGGTAGGTGATCTCAGTGGCCAGGAAACGTGAATTTTTAAGTTGGGATGAATATTTTTTTTGGGGGGGGGAAGCGAGTATGATTTTATATGATGGTGATGAAGGAAGGAATAGAGGGAGAGATGGAGAGGAATTATGAAGGAGGGAAGGTTGAAGGAAAGATGAGAATAGGAAAAGGAAGGGAGGAAGGAGACAGGGAAAATTGAAAACTGATAAAGATGATGGAAGGGTGAAAATAAAGAGGATGGCGAGGAAAGAAAGAAGGATAGAGGGAAGGAAAGAAAGAAGGATAGAAGGAAGGAAAGAAATCACGAAAATTTTAAATGAAGAAATGAAGATGAAAATCAACAAAAAATTAAATAAAAGAAGAGAAATTGCTGGATTGACAAACACGACAGCCACACGGACACGACGACAAGAGATTATGATAATTTGAGAAAAACTTGGTGGTTGTGACGTGTCTGTCTGTCTGTCTGTCTGTCTGTCTGTCGCTTCCTGTTGGTGTAGGATGATAATAAGCTGCTTAGATCTCTCTCTCTCTCTCTCTCTCTCTCTCTCTCTCTCTCTCTCTCATATCTACTTCAGGAGACGTGTGTGTGTGTGTACGTTGGCGACACACGGTGTAATTGTCATCTTGCTCGCCTCGCAAGAGAATGAACCCGGGTTCCATTTCCGGGCAGGGTGAGACCATGAGCAAGTTCCTTTGCGTCATTTACCTCTATCTACCCAACAGTAATTGGGGACCTGGATGTTAATCGATTCGCGCGTCGTGTTACGGGGTAATGGTTAGCCAGTGCATTTGGCCACGGACTATTCCTTGACACTGTGTCACTCAGCTCATTAACTCAGTGTGTGGTTGTTGTGTTGGCGACAGCTTCAACACCTTAAACAAATTCACGCCTAGGTGGCCCTTGGGCCTGGCCATTCTCATTACAGGAGGGGCAACCATTAAAATAATAAATAAACAAAAACGATCATCAACTTCAGGTACACCAATCATCCTTGTAAAAAAATCCTGATTGAATAATTTCCTCAGTAACATACAAGTGAACCAAACTTGGGTACTACACAACTACAGTATCACTCAATGACATATTTTACACTATATCTACTACCACTTAACATTTCTCTATCAGTTCAACAACCATCACTCAACCTTGTTCCATTTTATTTAAAGTTCGTTAATCAATAAGAGGAATTATTATCACAACACAAGCATTCATTAATCAGTCTCCATTGTGAATCATTTTGCTGGGGTGTGTGGGAGGATTACGCTGGATAATAACTTAGTGTTTTGTATATCCAGAAGAATCTTAACTCCAGCTTACTCCAACTAATAACTAACCTAATCTAACACAACCTAACCTAATCTAATCTAACCTAACGTGAAAAATCTCCACGACAACTTACTCCAACTAATAACTAACCAAACATAAGCTAACATAATTACAGACAGACAGACACACACACACACACACACACACACACACACACACACACACTGTTACGCCGTCTCTTAATTTACTTAAATATCCAGGTTCTAGGCGTAACCAAACAAAAAAAGTGAAGTAAATTAAAAGGGAATAAAAATTAATAAACTAAACCTTTAAGAATTTATAATTAATTAAATATTAACACAATAAAGAGCCTCGTAGGCTATCACAACAAATTGATTCACCATCGAAACTTTTAAGACACAAATGATACTAAAACATCGAAACATCAAAAGAACAATAATAAAGCATTGGATTACGTTAACACTGCATAAACATATAAAAACTAACACCGAAATTACCTAAAGTGAAACAACACTGAATTACTTAAATGTAACTAATCAAATACTGATGGACACAAACAGAGACATAAATAGGTACTCACATAGATATACCACATTGGTGGCGACAGGAACAACACAAATAAATTAAGTATAAGTAACAGGTGACGAGTGTCACTCAAAGGATGTGGACTGTATGACAGGAGGACTGAACTAACTCAGTCAGTTGGTGGGTCCTATATATAAGGTCGGCTCCCGCCACGCGACCCGCCGGTGGGTCGTTTAACGATGCAGATGGTCGTTAGAGAACAAAGATTATTGGTTACAATACAAAATGGGTTTGAACAAATAATAACAGTTAAAACCTTAACAGCACAGGGTTAAGGTGACTAGATTATATAATAGTAAATACAACACATCATTACAGGTATAATATGGAACATGGAAGCATGTTATATAAAAAATAGAAAAATACGTCACGGTCGTAACAACACACACACATAAACCATAAATATGTTATATGGAACATAAATATAACTTCCAAAATCATTCTCATATACTTCCTAACCGCGGCCTGACGAAATAGTACACCTGTAACGTTCTGTCAGGGCTCAGGTCGAGGCTCCTCCTTACTCATCATCTATACGTGTGTGTGAGTGTGAGATGTTTAATAGTATGTAATAAAAAAAGGCGGATCCGCTTTGAATTCCTATACATACAGCGGCTAGTTTATTGTGCAATCTATATTCATCCTGTGAACGGTAGCGTAGGCAGATTATAGCAAACAGTAGAAGCTTCGGGTAAATATTATGGAACTGAATGTTAAAACAATGTATTTCCAAAAATTATTTTGTTTAGTTCTGTACAGTACATCGCCCTCTCCCCTCAACCTGCCATTATTCAATAAATTATTTGTTCCCTGTTCTAACAAGAGATACACGATAACATATCCTATTTGAAGTGATAAAATACACTGTCCAGGAAGAGTTATAACAAACTTGGGGTTATCTGAGAGAGAGAGAGAGAGAGAGAGAGAGAGAGAGAGAGAGAGAGAAACAATACCTTCTACAGTACACCATATACTATGACCACCATGACCCACGGAGATCTGTACTTCTTGGCTCCTGACCTCTGTTGACCTTGTGTATACTCACCCAGTTGACCTTTCCTGCCCTATCTCGCCCATTCCTCCTACAGTCAAGGGCTGGGGGGCCGAGGGGGGGGGACTTAGGGGAATGGTTCTGTAAGCATAGTTGAGGTTAGGTTAGGTTAGGTTCAAATGAGTGATAGATCAGGTCCCATGGTTAGTTTATCTCTCTCTCTCTCTCTCTAACACATATATATCCCTATTCTGTAAAATCGTGTGGTTATTTATATTTACTCACTGTTGATATTCTGGGAGAGAGAAAGAGAGAGAGAGAGAGAGATGTAGATTGAGAGAAAGATATTATTGAGAGAGTAGACGAGGGAAATAGACTGGAGAGAGAGAGAGAGACAGAGAGAGAGATGTGAATTAGTGTTTACTCCCACTCATAAGTATAGTATTAGTCAACTTATATTATACAGGGTCTCCAGTCCACATTAAAATGAAAACAACTTTGTAAAACCTTATAAACTTTTGATTGAATGATAACAGATTAATATCCACACACACACATTATAGTCAGTCTCTTCGTGTTTCATTTGGTGTATGGGAATATATCGTTTGGGTATAAGGTATAAGGCATCATTCGGGAGAGGTCAGGTCAGGTCAAAGTAAAGGTAAGGTCAGGGTAGGTGATCTCAGTGGCCAGGAAACGTGAATTTTTAAGTTGGGATGAATATTTTTTTTTTGGGTGGGGGGAGGAGGGACGGGGGAAGCGAGTATGATTTTATATGATGGTGATGAAGGAAGGAATAGAGGGAGAGATGGAGAGGAATTATGAAGGAGGGAAGGTTGAAGGAAAGATGAGAATAGGAAAAGGAAGGGAGGAAGGAGACAGGGAAAATTGAAAAACTGATTAGATGATGGAAGGGTGAAAATAAAGAGGATGGCGAGGAAAGAAAGAAGGATAGAGGGAAGGAAAGAAAGAAGGATAGAGGGAAGGAAAGAAATCACGAAAATTTTAAATGAAGAAATGAAGACGAAAATCAACAAAAAAATTAAATAAAAGAAGAAATAATCAAGAGAGAAGAAAGAAGAGAAATTGCTGGATTGACAAACACGACAGCCACACGGACACGACGACAAGAGATTATGTTAATTTGAGAAAAACTTGGTGGTTGTGATGTGTCTGTCTGTCTGTCTGTCTGTCTGTTTGTCTGTCTGTCGCTTCCTGTTGGTGTAGGATGATAATAAGCTGCTTAGATCTCTCTCTCTCTCTCTCTCTCATATCTACTTCAGGAGACGTGTGTGTGTGTGTGTGTGTACGTTGGCGACACACGGTGTAATTGTCAGCTTGCTCGCCTCGCAAGCGAATGAACCCGGGTTCCTTTTCCGGGCAGGGTGAGACCATGAGCAAGTTCCTTTGCGTCATTTACCTCTATCTACCCAACAGTAATTGGGGACCTGGATGTTAATCGATTCGCGCGTCGTGTTACAGGGTAATGGTTAGCCAGTGCAGTTGGCCACGGACTATTCCTTGACACTGGGTCACTCAGCTCATTAACTGAGGGTGTGGATGTTGTGTTGGCGACAGCTTCAACACCTTAAACAAATTCACGCCTAGGTGGCCCTTGGGCCTGGCCATTCTCATTACAGGAGGGGCAACCAATATAATAATATAAAAAAAAACGATCATCAACTTCAGGTACACCAATCATCCTTGTAAAAAAATCCTGATTGAATAATTTCCTCAGTAACATAGAAGTGAACCAAACTTGGGTACTACACAACTACAGTATCACTCAATGACTTATTTTACACTATATCTACTACCACTTAACATTTCTATATCAGTTCAACAACCATCACTCAACCTTGTTCCATTTTATTTAAAGTTCGTTAATCAATAAGAGGAATTATTATCACAACACAAGCATTCTTTAACCAGTCTCCTCTGTGAATCATTTTGCTGGGGTGTGTGGGAGGATTACGCTGGATAATAACTTTAGTGTTTTGTATATCCAGAAGAATCTTAACTCCAGCTTACTCCAACTTATAACTAACCTAATCTAACACAACCTAACCTCATCTAATCTAACCTAACCTGAAAAATCTCCACGACAACTTACTCCAACTAATAAATAACCAAACATAAGCTAACATAATTACAGACAGATAGACACACACACACACACACACACACACACACACATAAACCATAAATATGCTATATGCAACATAAATGTAACTTCCAAAATCACTCGTATACTTCCTAACCGCGGCCTGACGAAATAGTACACCTGTAACGTTCTGTCAGGGCTCAGGTCGAGGCTCCTCCTTACTGATCATCTATACGTGTGTGTGTGAGTGTGAGATGTTTCCTAGTATGTAATAAAAAAGGCGGGGATCCGCTTTTGAATTTTGATACATACAGCGGCTAGTTTATTGTGCACCCATATTCATCTCGTGAACGGTAGCGTAGGCAGATTATAGTTAAACAGTAGAACTCAGAATATTATGGCACTGAATGTTAAAAACAATGTATTTCCAAAAAATTATTTGTTTAGTTCTGTAGAGTACATCGCCCTCTCCCTCAACCTGCCATTATTCAATAAATTATTTGTTCCCTCGTTCTAACAAGAGATACACGATAACATATCCTATTTGAAGATAAAAATACACTTTCCAGGAAGAGTCATAACAAACTTGGGGGTTATCTGAGAGAGAGAGAAAGAGAGAGAGAGAGAGAGAGAGAGAGAGAGAGAGAGAGAGAGAGAGAGAGAAACAATACCTTCTACAGTACAGTTATATAGTATGACCACTATGACCCACGGAGATCTGTACCTCTTGGCTCCTGACCTCTGTTGACCTTGTGTATACTCACCCAGTTGACCTTTCCTGCCCTATCTCGCCCATTCCTCCTACAGTTAAGGGCTGGGGGGCCGAGGGGGGGGGCGGAGGGGAATGGTTCTGTAAGCATAGTTGAGGTTAGGTTAGGTTAGGTTCAAATGAGTGATAGATCAGGTCCCATGGTTAGTTTATCTCTCTCTCTCTCTCTCTCTCTCTCTCTCTAACACATATATATCCCTATTCTGTTAAATCGTGTGGTTATTTATACTTACTCACTGTTGATATTCTGGGAGAGAGAAAGAGAGAGAGAGAGAGAGATGTAGATTGAGAGAAAGATATTATTGAGAGAGTAGACGAGGGAAATAGACTGGAGAGAGAAAGAGAGAGAGAGAGAGAGAGAGAGAGAGAGAGAGAGAGAGAGAGAGAGAGAGAGAGAGAGAAAGGTGAATTAGTGTTTACTCCCACTCATAAGTATAGTATTAGTCAACTTATATTATACAGGGTCTCCAGTCCACATTAAAATGAAAACAACTTTGTAAAACCTTATAAACTTTTGATTGAATGATAACAGATTAATATCCACACACACACATTATAGTCAGTCTCTTCGAGTTTCATTTGGTGTATGGGTATATATCGTTTGGGTATAAGGTATAAGGCATCATTCGGGAGAGGTCAGGTCAAAGTAACGGGAAATGCATCACCTCTGATCATTACACACATTTTCACTATTAATATTGTATAGTATATTTTTGTAGCGTACACAAAAAAAAACACTCATAAATACAATTTCTCTTCATGCCTAGGCACATTTCGTCATGGCTCAGGTTTATCCCAAAGTTGACATGAAGAGCATGACTAATGTCCACATACTATAGCAGACAGGCTGTAATAATGTTATGTTATTTATCTCAATGACACTACAACCAAATGGTAAGTATTAGCATTCAGATCTTGAGTATTTCTTACTTAACACAACAGTGTGGCGGTGCAACTGTCCCCTATCCTCTGTCCAGTGCACAGAGACGTCCCCTTACGTCACACCACCTCCCCTATAAATAACATTATTTCGGTTATTTACATTAAGAGAGTTACAGGGTGTATTCAAAAGGTATTTGAAGGCTAATTTTGTTTTTCAATTTCTGTGTGTGTGTGTGTGTGTGTGTGTGTGTGTGTGTGTGTGTGTGTGTGTGTGTGTGTGTGTACACCTCGTCACACATGACAGCCTTTACATCAGACCTGTGTGGTCTGTCATCTCTCCACCTCGACCCTCCACATAAAACCTTCACTGAACGAAAAGCTTATAATTTTTAGCCCCTCTCCTCAGAGTTATGAGTTAGTGTTAAAATGTATTATAATTGACCTTCCTTCAGTTTCGTTTATCTTGGTGTGTGCTTAAGAAAATACCTTATGTTATATGGAAACTTCCCGTAGTTTGATATATACGTTATGTCAAGGTGTTCGGTACATCAAGGTACCCACTCAGGTCAGGACTTATGGCTTCACCTGAGGAGTGGGATGCACGTAAACGTCGGGGAATAAAATGGTCTTGTGGTTGAGGTGTGTTTCTTCGTCCGTTACTGAGGTGACCCTATGTGTGGAGGAGGGGGGGAGAGGAATTGGTTTTAATTTGGCTAATTTTTTTTGTTACATCTTGCCACAGTATTATCGGATATATACGAGAATGATAATAAGTGGCTGTATGAGAATACTTTGTCAGTAATGTACGCTTTCCTAGTATTACAGTATGTTATCTGCCAACCTTTATCTACGAAAAATATGAATGTTTTAACCCAGTTATGTGTATCTGAAGGATTACTAGTGGGCATAATTTTTCTTTGAGTAATAACATTGTCACACACCCGAGCGTGAATTTTGGAACGAACTATTTACTTTTGACATATCAATACTATAATATTGCTCCGAAACTATTAATAATTTCAAGTATACAGGCGCGTATTAGTTAAAATATACAGATTAAAGTAATGATTTCAGTTAATAAGGACATACACGATATATTACTTTTATAATTAAGTGATATTCTGGTAACCAAACCCACTATAAATGACAGAAACTTACATTAACATATATAAGTTATAAGTTTTTGTTAACATACCGTTTATTATGAACCTTTCCAAGTACACCTAAAAGATATCTCATGAACACGGAAATATTGTGCCTACTTTTTAACACTAATTGATGACGTCAGGCAGCTATCAGGGCTACCAACATATCGGAAAAAATCAGTAATATGATCTGACAACATTATTGTTATTAGTATTGATATATTAGGGTCTCCTCCAGGTTATCTGTATATAAGCCTACTGCGTCTCATGCATTCTGACGTAGTTGTAGTACGTCTCATGCATCTGGCGTAGTTGTAGTGCGTCTCGTGTATTCTCACGTAGTTGTAGTGTCTCATGCATTAGGACGTAGTTGTAGAGTGTCTCATGCATTAGGACGTAGTTGTAGTGTGTCTCATGTATTCTGACGTAGTTGTAGTGTGTCTCATGCATTAGGACGTAGTTGTAGTGTGTCTCATGCATTAGGACGTAGTTGTAGTGTGCCCCATGCATCTGACGTAGTTATAGTGCGTCTCATGTATTCTGACGTAGTTGTAGTGCGTCTTATAATTTCTGACGTAGTTGTAGTGCGGTATGTTGGTGAGGGGTGGTGTGTGGGGGGTGTTGGTGAGTGGGTTTGTGGGGGTCATTGTTAGGGGTGTTGGTGAGGGAAGATTGTGGAGGTGATGGTGAGGGAAGGTTGTGGGGGTGATGGTGAGGGGTGGTTTGTGGGGGTGTTGGTAAGGGGTTTGTGGGGGGTGTTGGTGAGGGGTAGTTTGTGGGGTGTTGGTAAGGGATGGTTGGTGTAGTGTTGGTGAGGATGTCTACCATTTTCGTTCGATAATGACTGGTGTACTGTATATGTTAACCTTATAGACCGTGTACTAACTTAGAGATGCGAACTAAAACACCGTAATAGTTGTTGAAACAGTAATAATACCATAACCTCAAGAACAACAACAACCTACGGCGCCTTACTTGATCGGGTTGTGTTGTAGTTGTGGGGTCCTCGTGTGATGTAGTACTAAAGGAAGCAATAAAAGCAGTATCTATCCCTCTGATGTACAGTTGCCAGCAAAAGTCCTCCCACAGCCCTGTGTAGCAGGGCTGTGGGAGGACTTTTGCTGGCAACTGTACATAGAATCATAATCAGATGAGATGTGACAAAGTAGTCATTAAGTATCACTCCGAGGGTACAGCCAGCCTGGTATGTTATCAGCGTGGAGCGTCACAACAGTATTGCTCTAATGATGTGATGTAATCAGCGTCCAGGTAAGGCCGGGGTAAGACTGGTAGGGGTGTTCCTTGTTGTAAATTGTCCACCGCGTCCCCCCTCACCCTCCTCTACCCTCGTGCCTGCTCCCGTTCATCTGTTGGTATTGATAGCGTCAGGTTTTATTACGGGAGAGTATTTTGAGGGATGGGGCGCCCCATCCTCCCGGCCCTATCCCACCTCGCCCTGCCCCGCCCCACCCAGCCCCGCCACCATACCCCTCGACCACAGACTTCCTACCTCCACACCTCGCCTTAGTTATCGTTAAGAAATGCATTAAAATATCTTCTTTCAGATTGTATTTTCAAAATCAGTCTGGTATTTCGGTATTGTTTTGTAGATTGAAGTTACTACGGTGGTGGAGTACCGTGCCAGGCAGCCTGAGGGTCGTGGCCACCCGTCACCGTTTTACACGTCAGCTAATATATTATTCAACAAAACACAATGACACATTTCATCTGCATCCCCTATTTTTGTTCGTTTTCATCTTTTGAGTGGCATCTTTGATCAGTTCCTCGATATATCGACAGAAGTCCATAAACTTTCGTTAACACATGTGTGACAACATACTGAATCCGCAACTGATATCACATCAGATCAATGGAAGTTCTCCAAAACTGAATTATTCATGATCTATCATTATGACCAAAATATGTTGACAATTTTATTGGGTAACTGTCTTTAATTTTTTGCCTTATATCTTCAAGATTTCAGAATATTATTTGGAAAACGATCGTAGGTTTGAGGGAGACAGTAGCACACTTTTCACATTTCTTTTGTGGCCATCTTTGTCCGGCGGACAATCGTCGCGCGGCCGCTACGCACCACCACATTGAAATTTTTAACCCCAGTGTTGCCGCATTCACGGTTTTGTACCATTTTTAGTTACGTATTTTTCCTGACATCAGAAAAATATCAAAGCGATCGGTATGTTAAAATGACCTTTCCCTCTCCGGACAATATGGACCAAATTCATATCCCCTTTCCTGATAGCCTCTCGACATGGAACACAGTCGCATACTTTCACCGGTTCCGATGAGATATTTGCCAGAGTATTAAAGGAATGTAAGGAAGAGCTTGTATGCCCTTAGCAAAGTTGTTAAACATGTCCTTAAAAACAGGTGTAGTACCAGAATCCTGAAGGATAGCGAATGTAATACCGATTTTCAAGAAGGGAGATAGATCACTATCCTCTAACTACCGCCCAATCAGTCTAACGTCAATAGTAGGCAAATTACTGGAAGCAATCATTTCAAACTCTATTCGAAATCACCTGGAGAAGCACCGATTGATCAATAATTCCCAGCATGGCTTCACAAGCGGGCGTTCTTGTCTAACTAATCTATTAACATTCTTTTCATCAGTTTTCGAATCGGTGGACGAGGGGCACAATTATGATGTGGTATATCTCGACTTTAGCAAAGCCTTCGACAGAGTCCCCCACGAAAGACTAATTAGAAAGGTAGAAGCACATGGCATCAAAGGTAATATCCTTAAATGGATCAGGGCGTGGTTACAGGACAGGAAACAGCGAGTGAGCATTAACGGCACTAAATCCCATTGGAGCAACGTCACCAGTGGAGTTCCCCAAGGCTCAGTACTTGGACCATTATTATTTATTATATACATAAACGACATATATATCGGCATAGACAGCAACATAAGTAAATTTGCTGATGACACCAAATTAGGCTGTATAATTAAATCTGATGAGGACTCAACAAAACTACAAGAAAATCTAAACAAATTTTTCGAATGGTCTGGAAAATGGCAGATGAAATTCAACGTGGACAAACGTAAAGTACTCAGTATAGGAGATGTAAACAGAGAAACCAGTTACCAGATGAACAACGATGCCATTGAGAAATCCGACTGCGAGAGAGATTTAGGAGTAATGATAAGTAGGAACCTTAAGCCAAGTAAAAAATGTATATTTGCTCGAAACAAGGCTAATAAAGTACTTGGGTTCATACAAAGGAGTGTTGGTAACAAGACTAGCGGGGTCATCCTAAAACTATATCTTGCGCTTGTGAGACCTCACTTGGATTACGCAGTTCAATTCTGGTTACCTTATTACAGAGTACAGAGACAGGTTAAAGCATCTTAATTTGCACTCCCTCGAGAGACGTAGAGTGAGAGGCGATATGATAGAGGTATATAAATGGAAGTCAGGGCTGAACAAAGGGGACATTACAAAGGTACTCAAACTATCCAACCAAGAACAAACTCGTAACAATGGTTTAAATTAGACAAATTTAGATTTAGGCGCGAAATAGGTAAACACTGGTTTGGTAACATAGGTTGGATGCTCATATGAGCAGTTGCGGTTGGGTTTAAATGGGACTGCCCAGTATGGGCCAATAGGCCCCCTGCAGTTTCCTCCATTCTTATGTTCTTATGAGACTGTCCCCTATGTGCGAGAGGACAGAGTCGAAATTCCCTTTTCTTTTGGGGGTATAACGGTCGGTCCGCGGCCTTTCCCGATTCACTAGTTTTTACTAATGCAATAGGAGGCAGAGGACCCGAAAACCCGGACTAAAACGAAATGGGAAAAACTCACTCCTCCTCAACCCCGCTGTAACAAACACTTAATGTGCTGAGCAGGTCGAGGTGAGGTGGTGCGATGTGTACCAAGAGTGACGGTGCAGAGTGAGGGTCACCGGGCAGGACATAGGGCGCTCTGGTGCCTGGTCACGACGCTCACCACGCCACCGCCATCACACCGAGGTTCCGGGAACTGATTCATTCATATCGATTGTTAAGTACAGTGACGCTGCCAGTTACGAGATGTCCACGTCTTCGCCCGACCACAGCTTGGTCATGTCTACAGCTTGGCCATGTTTACAGTTTCATGTCTACAGCTTGGCCATGTTTACAGTTTCATGTCTACAGCTTGGCCATGATTACAGCATCATGTCTACAGTTTGGCCATGTTTACAGCGTCATGTCCACAGCTTGGCCATGTTCACAACCTGACCACATCTACAGCTTGGGCAAGTCCACAACCTTTCCACGTCCACAACACGGCCATATCATAGCTTGGCCATATCATAGCTTGGCCATGTCTAGAGCTTGGCCATATCCACAACCTAACCAAGTCCACAACTTGGCTATGTGTACAGCTTGGCCATGTCCACAACCTGACCAACTCCATAGCTTAGTCATGTCCACAACTTAGCCATATCTACAGCCTGGTCATATCTATAATCTGGCCATGTACACAACCTGACCACGTTTGCAGCTTGGCCATGTCGCCAATTAGGTCTGGCCATATGAAGAGACTGGCTGTGACTTCAGGCTGACAATGATCACATAGTAATGGCTACAGTTTAGCTTCAGGTGTACATATATATTAGCCTTATATATAGCTGCAACTTTTTTATAGCTTCGCCTTATCTATAGCTACACTTTATAGCTTCACCGTAATAGCTTCACCGCATTAATAGTTTCATCGTATTTATAGCCTCACCGTATTAACAGTTTCTGCATATTTAAAGCTTCACCGAATTTATAGCTTCACCGTATTTATAGCTTCACCATATTTATAGCTTCACCATACTTATAGCTTCATATTATTTATAGCTTCACCATATTTATAGCTTCACCATATTTATAGCTTCACATTATTTATAGCCTCATATTTATAGCTTCACTGTATTCATAGCACCTTATTTATAGCTTCACCATATTTATAGTTTCACCTTATTTATAGCTTCACCGTATTTATAGCTTCACCTTATTTATAGCTTCCCCATATTTATAGCTTCACCGTATTTATAGCTTCACTGTATTCATAGCTACCATATTCATAGCTTCACCACATTTGTCGTTTTTAGAGTGTACACAGGCTGCCTGGGTCTATAATTAATCTGGCCGTATACACAACCCTCCCTACTAACTATAATCTGGCCGTATACACAACCCTCCCTACTAACTATAATCTGGCCATATACACAACCCTCCCTACTAACTATAATCTGGCCGTATACACAACCCTCCCTA
>NW_024730274.1:0-23918 GCF_018991925.1 Homarus americanus | reverse complement strand
TCAAATATAAATGAAATATGGAACATCACAAATCATGAAATATAGTGAATATAAACGGTACAAGAGAATAATTCAGTAGTTAGAAATATATCGTAATAAACTTGTTTAAATCATCTTGCTGGTTAAAATTACGTTTGATTATATTACATATAAGAATATTACAAACAATATATGGTCAGCAAGAGTACAAGCTGTATTGTACCTTTGCTACACCATTGTTAAGTAATTGTCTAAAAAAAAAAATTCTTAGCCTCCAGTGAGCCCTTCCTCAGCACTCCTCTGGTCTGTACTCTCTTGATCTTGCTTCCGGTGAACATAAAGTCCCTAATACGTTGTCCACAATACAGTCGGTCCTAACTCACTCACTACTAACATAGCGAGATATATTGAAATAAATACAACAGAGAATACAGCTGTTGGTACACCCTAGATTTTGTATTATTATGTAAACAATAAAAGTAATGGTCTTGTGACTACTACTACACAATGGCTCACCAATTTACTCACCTCCTGTAAAAGTATCTTTGTAATTAACGCTACATAGTTGTTTAATGTATCTCTCTCTCTCGCGCTCTCTCTCTCTCTCTCTCTCTCTCTCTCTCTCTCTCTCTCTCTCTCTCCCATACACACAAATATATAAATTAAATATATATATATATATATATATATATATATATATATATATATATATATATATATATATATATATATATATATATATATATATGCAAATAAATCACTGTAGGTGCGCGTGATCCAGGTATATACTGATAACCACAAGGAAAAAGAAAACACGGAGTGTTTTCTTTTTCCTTGTGGTTATCAGTATATATACTGTATATATATATATAGTTATATATATATATATATATATATATATATATATATATATATATATATATATATATATATATATATATATATATATATATATATATATAACGTCATCCAAGTGTGTTTACATCATTCACATTATTGCTATATCACATCCTCGAAATTTATTTAAAAACTCTATATGATATATTGGGACCGGAGCAATTTTAGATTAATTCATATTGGGGCCATTCTTCTCTTTATGCTATTAATTGTATCACTCAGTAATTGGACTCACCTAATTATGCCTTGAATAAATTGTTTTGGTTTTACCCAATTTCGATGAAATACTGGGACGGCTCAAGTGTTGTTTTAATTAGATGTGTGTTTATTTGTGTGGACGTTGGTTAGCGCACACACACACACACACACAAAGTAGGAGCACATTGGGGCCCTACTTAGAAAGATCTACTACTACTGTTATTACCTTTACACGTCTCATCATATATTCATCAACAGTACTGTTGAATGGCTGCCATAATGTGAATGTCTTACCTCTTGTTTTATATATATATATATATATATATATATATATATATATATATATATATATATATATATATATATATATATATATATATATATATATATATATATATATATATATATGTGTGTGTGTGGTATTACACACACCGCACCGATAGATATAAGAACAGCACCATCCCATCTATTGTTAAAATAATAAACAACTCCTGATTTATGTACTGTACAGCTCTGTAATTGTATTCAATGCATATTATATCATTATGTCTAAATCAAATGTAAGTCTGTATATTTTCAGCCACCGGCTGCAACTCTTTTAATAAACCGTTAAATATTATTATTATTTTATTATTATTATAAACATGTATCGTCCATAAGACAGTATAGAGTGGAGATAGTGAAACGTGAGGCGCGACGCCCGTAGACTTTCTCAGCCAGTTGGGCAATGTTAATTTTTACGATGTTGATATTGTTTCTCTCCGCAGCAGTGTTGTATTTTATTCTGTATATATATATATATATATATATATATATATATATATATATATATATATATATATATATATATATATATATATATATATATATATATATATATATATATATAATATGTGTGTGTGATTGTTTATTTTTAGCTTATATGAATATTCTTTTCTGATTTTATTAAAGAAACTTGTCCTTAAACAAAGTCCAGATCTTAAATAATGAAGCACTGAAAGACAAACTGATAAACATACAGACAGAAACAGGGTGCTTAGCCGCCCACACGGGACTCTAGCGTGGGAACCAAGGCAGCTGAAACAAGCACCGAGGAGATACATAGCTTTTCCTAGCTGGCCAGAGAGGCCAGTGTGGCCTTCTTAACGCTGACTTTGCTTGTCTTAGCTGGCCAGAGAGACGAGTACGACTGTTCTGACAGTAATACATAATTTTTTAGCTTAGGAGAAAGATAAGTACTCCTTTCGTGACCTCACAGCTAAAATTATCCCCCATAGCTGAAGGTAGGAAGTGAATATAGTTAACAGACTACAGCGTTATTTCTTGGCTGCATCATACTGAACACCTTCCCTTAACCTTACTACAGCCTAGCTTAGTTAATGTATGATACACTGCAGCTACACCCGGCTACAGTGATTTTAGCTGTGCGAAATAAAACTAATGGACAAGCAGTACAGAATAAAATTTCGTTCGAGAGATAATGAAGAACCGTGTCTGTCTGTCTGTCTGTCTGTCTGTCTGTCTGTCTTAACTAGGAACTTCATAATGTTTGATTGAGAATAGGAGTTATAGGACAGTGGCTTTTAATTTGAATGTTTAAATTAATTATAGGCCTGTGGATTAATTATAGACATGGATTAACTATTGTCGTGTGGATTAATTATTGAATGTTGAATTGACTATTAACATGTGTTGATTATAGGCCTGTGGTTATACAGCTATGGGTTGATCATAGACGCGTGTATTGATTATAGGATAGAGTATTAATGATAGATTTCTTGCTTATTTATTTTCCTGGGATGATTATATACCTGTGAGTTGATTATACATCTGTAGATTGATTATACACTCTTGGAAATATTATACACTAATGGACTAATTATACACCTGTGAGTTAATTATAGCCTTGGGGGATAGTCAAGAGAAATAAAACGCGACTAATTACCTGGAAGGACGTGTCACCTGGGAAGGGGGGGGGGGGTTAAGAGGTGACTCGCGAGATCAAAGGACAGGTTAATGAAGATCAGGTGAATACAATGAGGTGAGGTGATGATCAGAACACGGTGATTTATGAGTGGAAAAGGTCTTGAATAGTGACTAATGAAAAGGTAATTAATACGGAGGGGAGGGAAATCAGAAAGGTGATTTAACCAATTAGTGAGATTTCGACAGGTGATTTATGGTAATGGAAGTCTGTTAATGGTGTGTGTGTGTGTGTGTGTGTCTTTTAATTATATTAGTTTTATTTTGGTATTTGAGAGTGGATGTTGGAGTGAGTGCATGTTTATATGGGTTGTTGTTTTAGTGAGTGGATGTGCGAGTGGATGTTTAGGCGTAGATGTTTGTGTGAAAAGATATTTGAGAATATTTAATCGGATATCTACATGGAGAGAATATTTCAAGTCATGTTTAAACGATGATTATATAAATGATGTTAATGCTCCAGTAGATGTTAGGGAACCATGTTAGGGAGTGTGTGTTTGAAACATTGATAATACAAAAGATATTTAAAGAGCAATTGATTATAAAGATAAATAATAACCTTTGTATACTAATGTAAAGAGAGTTTAAATCTATGTTGTTGAGGGATGCAGTTGTTCTTGTTATTGGGACTATATTATTATTATTAAAGTAGTAGAAGTTATAGGTGTGGAAATAGTAGTAGAAGTAGTAGTAATGATAGTATTAATGGTATTATTAGTGACGTTAGTATTATTCCTATCTTTTGCAGTACAGTAAAATATATATATTAAAATAATACAATTTGGAAGAATATAAGCTAGTGTAGTGCGTTGGTCCGCCACCCGGTGTTAGTGCGCCCTTGTCTCCTGTGATCCAGTGTTGTGATATAATTAATTAGCGTCTCTTATGTTCATCATCTCCGTCCCAGTATTAGCTCTGATGTCCATAAACCGGTGATAAAGTGAGTTATCTTTGTAATATATATGAAATTGTGTCGTGGTGATTGTTGTGAGGCAGTAAACAAGATAATTAGTTGATGTTATCTTGACCACCACAACCAGTGATTTACAGTCCAGATGATAATTTAATCCGAGATCAAATTTAACATAAGGATTATAGAGTTAAAATATATAAGATAATCTGAGTTTTTAGTTTAGATGAAGTTCTCTCTAGGTGGCTCAAACAGCGACACGGTAACGGTAGAATTTATTATGAAGACAGGCAAATTTTTTATGACCTGATGGAAGTTGACGAAGAGATTGAGTCTTGTGTTGGTGTGGCTTAATAGGTTCAGGGGACAGACGCGGTTAATGGTTATTATTATTGTAGGGGAAAAGTGTTCTGATGATTACGATTGACATTTTCCCTTTCTCAAATCGTAAAGTGCTTTGTTTGACCCCTTTAGTTGTTGTTATTATTATTATTATTATTATTATTATTATTATTATTATTATTATTATTATTATTATTATTATTATTATATCCTCCTCCCTCCCTTCCTTCCCCGCTCCCTGTTCTTCCCTCCCTCCTCCTTCCCTCCCTCCCTACCTCCTATTCTTTCCTCCCTCCCTCTTTGGTACCCGACACTCCCTGCCTCTCCCCTCTCTCACTTATCCGCACCCTCTCCCTACATCACACCTCTCCCACTCTCCCCTCTCACCACTTACTTAGTGGACCTGCCTGCCACTCCCCTCACCTATCTCTCTCTTCCCCTCACTTACCTCATTATTCTTCGGTCTCCATCTTCTTGTCTCTTATCGTCTCTCGTTATCCCTTCCCTTCTCTCTCTCTCTCTTTCTCTCTCTCCACATTCTTACTATGAGTGTGTAGTTATTAAATTCCAACTGAAATAACATTCTCCCTCCTCTCCCTTACTCCCACTTTTACTCCCCTCTCTTACCCTGCCCCCTTACCCCCTGCCCCCGCCACCCTGGCCCCACCCTGCCCCCCTCCCACATACACACATACACATCTCTCTTTTTTTTATCTTTCTTTCTTCCTCTCCTTCTTTCTTCCCCTCTCACCATTATTCTTGCCCCCCACTCTCTGTTTCTCGCCGGTAATCTCCCCCACTCACCTCCCCCATGACCTGTAGTTAAGGTGTGAGAGAGCTAATGTGACACCTGACTTCCCTCACTAATAATTGACGACGCAGGTGAGCAGAGGTCAAGTTGTTTGTCACCGAGGGAGAGAGAGAGAGAGAGAGAGGTGATGGTTGGTGTTGTGATAGTTGTGTGTGTGTGTGTGTGTGTGTGTGTGCGTTCATATCTTATGCACAATACTTAAGATACACACATGTACACCGCTGACATCCAAAGTAAACTTATATTATACCCCCATAAACCCAAGATACACACACACATCAAGATTACACTCATACAAACATAATACTCATACACACATAGTACACCCATATTACATCCATACACTCACACTACGTTCATAAACCCACACTGCACTCATACTACTTATACGACTATACAGCTACACTTGACTCATACACCCATAATACACCCATACACCCACACTTAACACGCATATGTACTACACTCACAAAGCCATACAACCCTCCAAGTACACTGCCCGCTGTATAGAACAATCCAGTATAGCCGACAACTGGCATTATGGCGTCTTGTGCTGCTGTACGTTTGTCTTATGAACGCTGAGGTCTGGTGATCTACATAATGTCTACGTGCGGCTAATGAGGGTGATGGTGACGACGGGGATAATGGTGAGTGGTGGTGACGACGGGGATAATGGTGATGGTGGTGAAGAGGGGGATAATGGTGAAGTGTGGTGGTTAATAGTGGTGGAGTGGTAATGGGTGACTGATGATAGGTATTTTCTCTCTCTCTCTCTCTCTCTCTCTCTCTCTCTCTCTCTCTCTCTTCTTAACCACTCCAAAGCTTCTTTTCTTCCCCTACTCCTACCCATCTCCACCTCCCCTCTCTTTCCCTTCCTCATTTACCCATTCCCTCTCTAGCCTCTCCTCCATCTTTTTCCACCGCGTTTCTTTCGACTCCTTCCCCCCCAACACACCTGTTCGATGCCTCCCAATCTCTTCCCTCCGGCCTCCCTTCCCTCACCCCAACCAACTCTCCACCATCCCCCTCCTCTTTCCATTTGCACCCCCCTACACCTCCAACATCCTCTCTCTCTTTCATTATCCCCACCCCTCCCGCCCCTCCCCCTCTCACTATCCCCACCCCTCCCCTCACCCACTACCGCCACCAGCACCTCCTCTTCCCCCCTCCGTCTCCATACCTCACCCTCCTTCTTCCTCATCCCACCCCACCCCCACACTCCTCCTCCTCTCCTCTCCTTGCACCGTCTCCAGCACTCATTCCTCCTCCACCTCCTCCCTCCCTCCTCCCATCACTGTTCTTTCCACCCCCTCCCCCCTCTCAGTGACTTTTAGTCTTGTCTCTACCTTGGACCAATTAGGCACGAGCAGACACTTGGCATTTAAGGAGAAAGAGGCAATTGTCAGTCTTGTTAGGCAGTTCCAAAAATTAACACCAGGGGGCAGGGGGTACTTAACCTGACCGTGTGTGTGTTTGTGTGTGTGTGTCTGTGTGTGTGTGTGTGTGTGTGTGTGTGTAATAATAATAATAATAATAATAATAATAATTAACGGTTTATTGAAAAAGTTCTGCAGCCCGAAGGCTGAAAATATACATTGGACATAAATGACTTATTACATATATTGGTGGTTTAACAAAAGCCTTCATTAGAGAAAGGTAAAGGAACATACAGTGAACATATACAGATTAATGTAGGTGTTGAACAGCAAACACGTAGTGTAGTAACTCCCTCCCAGATGGTGTTAGGAGGGGCCTCACGTGGTGTAGTAATTCCCTCACAGATGGTGTTATGAGGGGCCTCACGTGGTGTAGTATTCCCTCACAGATGGTGTTATGAGGGGCCTCACGTGGTGTAGTAACTCCTTCACATATGGTGTTATGAGGGGTCTCACGTGGTGTAGTAATTCCCTCACAGATGGTGTTATATGAGTGAGGTGTGGTTCCAGGCCTTCCTATCGTAGACGGATTAACACATCGCTGGTTGTTGGGTCTCACGGGCCGTTATCACTGGGTACCTGGGACCTCACTGTGTGAAGGTCAACTTGGGTACCACTGTTACTGTTGAGTTGTTCTCACTGACTTAAGCACTGTTCACCACTGTTCACCTCTGTTTAACACTGGTTCCATTCCTTTCCTAAATGAAATAATAACTTCTGGCGAGAACATGTTGATATTCCGGTGGGGAGGAGGGTTCAGGGGAGGGAGTTGGTTTGGGCCAACATAACAGTTGACCTGGCTGCTCCGAGAGGAGTGCCAGGTACGTCTTGACCCTTCGGTGGTCAAGGATGTGTGTGTGTGTGTGTGTGTGTGCCTTCTCTTGGGGACGGCCTGGGCGCTTGTACTCACCGAATATTATGTAGAATTATTTATTGCATTTGTGTTTTGATTTATTTTCGGGATAATCAGATAATATACATCTTTTTATGTTTGTTTTTGTAATTTGTGAGTGATAAAGTACGTTGTTTCCTCACGCGCACGCACGCACACACACACACACACACACACACACACACACACACACACACACACACACACACACAGGTATTAGAATTACCATAGTTACCTGTGTCCAGAATATTTAATTAATGGTATTGAAACGAAAAAAATATTAATGTTCATCTTTTATGTTCATGTTAAAACACTTCACTTGGAATATTTTTGTTTGATTTAAATTCGTTTTATAATTACGTGGTTTTATTGGTGTCCGTGTTTTACTGTCGCGTTTTATTATTCCTATTTTCTTCTTTAATTCCATGGTTTAACTGGTCTCTAGGTTTAATCTGGTGTTTTATTTAATTTTATTGAATAATTACTAAATTTTAATGGTGCTTTTGCGTTTTATTTATGGTGTTATATTTATTCTCAATTTCTTCTTTTATAATTAACCTATTTTTTTCTTCTTATATTTCAGGTAAATGTTGAACGTCGGGGTGAAGACAGAGTACAGGTTGGTGAGTGTTATTATCCCCCTCGTTATCGTCTGCAGGAGTGATAAAGCAGCAGTCGTCTCTGTCTGTTTGTTTGCGTGTACATCCGGTTGCTATGGTGTTTATATATTTTGGCGGGAATATCGTCCTAAGGTATGCATTGTTTAGGGTCGAATTTGGGTTCTTGGCGTACTATGGAATAACTCCCCCCCCCCTCCCCCTGGTGGGTGTTTTGGTGTGGGCGATTGTGCAGCGTTTGTGATGATGTGGTCACTCTTGTTTGTTTGATTTGTTAGTGTTTTTCCTTCTTTTTTGTCAAGTTTGGTGAAAAAGATGTATTTTTCACCAGAGTTGTGTATCGTTGTTGATTTGGTGTGGTACATTGTCTGGTGCTAGTGTGTGTTTTTTGTATATGCGTCCTTTCTTTCTTTCTTTCTTTCTTTCTTTCTTTCTTTTCCACTGTTCTCACACCTCTTCATAGCATCGTTCACTTTATTATGTAAAACGTGTTCCTTATACCTGTATATGCGGATTGGCAAGATGGTGGGATGGGATGAGAGGAGAAGAGAGGGAATTGCCATGGGAGAGGGAGAGAGAAGTGGCAGATGGGAGTGAGGAGGATTGGCAGGTGAAAGGGGTGTGGAGAGGGAGAGAGAGAGAGAGAGAGAGAGAGAGAGAGAGAGAGAGAGAGAGAGAGAGAGTCGCAGGTGAGAGGGAGATGGGGAGGGTTACAAGTGGCAGGAAGTGAATGAGAGGGGTAGCAGCCGGTGAGGGAGAGAGATGATCTCAGTGAGAGGGAGTGAGGGAGAATCACAGGTAACAGGGAGCGAGTGGGGGTTGCGTGTGTTAGGGAGTGAGAGAGGGTCATAATCCGGAGAGGGAGATGGCTGGTGAGAGGGAGAGAGTGCGAGTGTCAGAGAGGTGGCAGGTAAAAGGGGGGAGAGGGAGGAAAAAACAGAGGTGGCAGATGCGATTGGGGAAGGAGGGATGCAGGTGTCAGCCCCGGAAGGCCAGAAGGTCGATCTTGAACGTCCTTACAACACATCCTTCTGAGAGGCCGTGTCTCCACCACCACCACCACCAGCACAACAACCACAACTACCACGATCACCACCACCACCACTCCCTCCACGACAACCACAACTACCACGATCACCACCACCACCACCACCACTCCCTCCACGACAACCACCATCGCCACCACAACCACTATCAATCTCAATAACAACAGCAACCACCACCACCACTCCCTCCACGACAACCACCATCGCCACCACAACCACTATCAATCTCAATAACAACAGCAACCACCACCACCACTCCCTCCACGACAACCACCATCGCCACCACAACCACTATCAATCTCAATAACAACAGCAACCACCACCACCACTCCCTCCACGACAACCACCATCGCCACCACAACCACTATCAATCTCAATAACAACAGCAACCACCACCACCACTCCCTCCACGACAACCACCATTGCCACCACAACCACTATCAATCTCAATAACAACAGCAACCACCACCATCCACTTCCTATACTCTCTCACACACTCGCTGAATCACCCAAGAACCTGTTAACCACAGGTGAACATCATCACCACTTCTCATACCCATCAAATTTTATCCAACAAACCCGACTTCCGTAAAACCAGCGAAAACCTAACCAGCGTGAAGGAATATCCAGATTTTTCTTCTTCTTCTTCTTGTTCCTTTCGATAAACACCCTCTAAAATATTTTCCCTAGAATTTCAAACCTGGTGGTGTTGGCCGAGCAGTGAGAGCGGAAACTAGTGTAAAATCTGCGACATGTGGAAGAAACGGCCAAGAATCGACCAACTCCACCGTGAACCTCTTGTTACTGTGTGTGTGTGTGTGTGTGTGTGTCGCTAACCCAGCTGTGTACTGCCGCCACCAGAAACGATCAAGCAGGTCTAGACTCTCTCTCTCTCTCCAATACCCTACTACCTGCTGTTGCCTTTTCTTTTACAGGACAGCTGGAAGAAAAGAGGTCCTACTTTTTTTTTTACATGTTTTAAGCCTTTTTTTTTACGTAAAGAAAAAAACTAATATTTTTTTTATACACGAAAAAGTCATACTGTTTTACACACACAAAATATATATTTTTAACCCCGGAAAAAGAGGAAGTAGAGTTAATTTTTTACAGGAACAGTAAAACACACCTTATATCTTGTGTTTACGCTCCTGCAAAAATTATAAGGAAAAACTCTTACGTCGTTTTTATATGCAAATAACAAAAAACTATTTTATTTTAACGCACCTACAAAAACAAAAGAAGACAGTCCTGCCCCTATTTTTCATTGCAGATAACCAAACTAGAGACGACTTATGATTCTCATTTTACGTACTGACAAATAAAAGAGATGGACTCTCTCTCTCTCTCTCTCTCTCTCTCTCTCTCTCTCTCTCCTTTTTGTACAAATTTACGAAAGAAAAAGGTTGACGACGGAACTGGAAAACGCACGAAAGAATTGAGCAAATAATTATTGTCGTCTGTTTCTTGCTCACTCCATTCACTTCATCTGTGATTATGAGGTTAAGGAAATGGATAAAAGAAGAGTGAGGAAGAAATAGGGATAAAGTAGGAGAAGGAAGAGGTAGGAAGAGAAGGAGGAGGGAAGATGAAGAAGAGACAGGAAGAGGAAGATGAAGAGGGAAGAGACGGGAGAAGAGGAGGAATAAATAATGGTTGAATCAGAGAACACTGCCACAGGCTAATGACAGACGGACGTTATATTCGCCGTATATTGACGTATTGTTGGCGTATTTGTAGTGTAGTGGCGTATTATTGGCGTATTTGTAGTGTAGTGGCGTATAGTGGCGTGTTTTGGCGTATTTTTGGGCGTATTTGTGAATGTTGAAAACGTTTCGTGGTACAGTTTGGAAGTATTTTGTATAGCATATTTAGTATTTTGGCGTATTTTAGGGCGTTTAGTGGAGTATTTTAGGGCGTATTATGGCGTACCTTAGGGCGTATTGTAACGTATTTCTGGTGTCGTGTATTGTGTGTGTATTGTTGGCCATTTTGGATGTATAGTGCCAGAGGGATGGAAGGAGAGAGACGGAAGGAAGGATAGAGGGAGGGAGGGAAGGACAGTACTATATTTGGCGGTGTCGACATAAAAGAGCAACAGTCACCAACAAAAGACATGCTCCCATTTTCTCTCCCTCACTTACTCTCGCCCCTCAATTGGGAAGGGAAAAAAGTTCTCCTCCATTGCACTTCCTTCCCTCTTAAAATCTCTTGTTTGAGCCCACCTCCAGGCGAGGGCTGCATAATTACTTGTTTATCTTTATCATATAGTGTGTGTGTGTGTGTGTGTGTGTGTGTGTGTGTGTGTTATTCTATGTATCTATTTTCCTTCTCATATTTTGTCAAATTTTGGTTCTTGTATCTCTTGTTTTTTTGTCCTCATTTTTGGTTTGTTTTGTTCTTCCTTCACTCTCTTCTAGCCGTTGTTTTCCCCTCTTTTTTTTCTTCTTCTCTTTCACTTCAACTTTGTTAACAACACAGGTTAAAAGCCTGGTTTGTTTACAGCGAGTTTGGAGGGATAATTAGGTTTCAGATCCACGTCTTTTAAGTTGGCCAGACTAAGGTTATGTGTTGTGAACCCTTGTTTCTTAAGCCTCCTTTCTTCTTCCTCCTCTTGTTGAATCTAACAATAACATGATCACTTTTATAGATGGCTTTATTCTTTTTTCTCAACCTTTATTATTTACTCCTAGAATTATTGTTCTTTGTGTTTATTTATTTGAGAACATCATAACTGTTCTTACCACATGATTGCGTTTTTTTCTTTTCTTTTTTTTAATTTTATATAATATTTTTTTGTATTATTTTTTTCTTCTTGGATGTCCCCCAAAGCTTTCATCTCGTGTTTCGTTCTTTCGGGTATTTGGTTTTTCTTTGGAGAAGTGTTTGAAAATTTAATGATGGTATATTGGTAATTGTCCGAGTTTGTTCTTTACATTCAGATCACTTTTACATATTCACCCAAAACAGTATTTTAAGAACAAACGTAAATAAGAATTAAATAAAATACAAATTATCGGATCATTCCTGACAATATTTGAAGATAAATTACATTAATATTTCTATGAATAATTAATCCAATAATTTATCTTCTATAGCGGCGTAAACGTTGGTATATTTGTCTTTGTATTAAACATGTGATGAAAATTTATCTCAAAGTTTAATTATGTGATGTTAGCATATTATTGTTGTTGTCATTATAATTCATCCATGGTAATTTTTCTTTGTGTGTGTGTGTGTGTGTGTGTGTGTGTGTGTGTGTGTGTGTGTGAACTCTACCTCACATCACCGTCCCCTCTGCCACCTCACCTCTCCCCGGGTACAAGAAAGACGCAAGAAAATGCATAAAAAAGAACAAGAAGATGAGGGCAGTGGTTCAACAGGTGCGGTGGTGCAGTTATACAAGAGATTAGGCAAGAAGTGCTTACCTTATATTGCCTGAGTGGGGGAGAGGGGTGAGAGGGGCGGGGTGAGAGGAGGAAGAAGAAGGTTGGGGAGAACAGGAAGGTGAAAAGGGAGAGAGAGAAGTGTTTGAACAGAAGGAAAAAAGGGGAGCAGTCGGAGGAGGAGGGGGTGGGGGTGGGGGGTTGGTGGGAAGGAAGAGGGAGGAAGGAAGAGATGAAAAGGAGAGGAGGTAGAAATATAATACCCTTACACTCCCTCATCCTCGACTATAACAACCAGTACCATCACATACCTAAACTACATCATTATCCCAACTACCACCAGCCCCCAATACCAACAACCACCACTACTACCCCTTCTCCACAACCAACCACCATCATAACCAACCACCACAACTACTAGCACCCTATTACCAACTACCACCACTACCAACTATCACAGACTACCCCCCATTATATATCAACCACCACCACCACCACCACTACCAGCCCACATTACCAACCACCACCACTACCAACCACCACAATCACCAACCATCATCACCACAACAACCAAACACCCAAACTTGAACCCCAACCTGACCAAACTTTTAGGTTGAGAAGCTGTAGACGGTCTCATCATGCCTAGGTCGTAAACATCTCTCTTCTGCTATAATCTCTCTCTCTCTCTCTCTCTCTCTCTCTCACTGATGAAATAATTAGTGTGTGCAGGTGTATGTGTGTATACAGTATATGCATGATGTTTACATGTGTGTGTGTATATATGTACAGTATATAAATATGTATGTAAGAATGTATGTATGTATATATGTTGATTTATGTACGTACGTTTGTAAATATTGCTATGTGTACCGCTTGGGTCCCCCCCTCCCCCAACACACACAGGTGAAATATAACTGATAGATAGATAGATAGATAGATAGATAGATAGATAGATAGAGCTTGGGTTAGATAGAAAAGGTAGATGTTATTAACTTCGGTAGATAACCTTACCATTCAAACACACTTAAATGCTCCTTTCTCACGGTCTACAGGACACACACACACACACACTACTACAACCACCTCGCACTCTAACACACACACACACACACACACTCCATCACACTTCCATCTCATTTCAACACACACTCTACTATACATCCTTCTCACTCCAACACAGACTTTGTCACATCTCCCTCTTACAGCAACACACACTCTACCACACTTGCCTCTCACTACAACAAACTTTTTTCACAACATTCAGTCCACCACACACGTTCTTACCCTCTCACTCCAGCACACACACTACTATACATGACTCTTACTTCAACACACACACACACACTCAAATTCCAACCATTTTCGTTCTCTGTTGCCACGCACTCTACCTCCCCTCCCCCCCACCCACCCTCGCGCCCCGGTGATACGAGGTCACCGGGCAATGATAGTAATCATAATAACACCACAATTCCTCACGACGCCGACTCGATAAGTCAATTACCCGGCGGGAGGCACAACACGCGTGGACTCCGGGCGAAGGGGGGAGCTGAAGACACACAGACGAGAGAGACCACCAACGAGGAGGAACTTACCCCTCTACCCCTTCCCTCACTCCTCATTAAACTCAACAAGTATAAAGACGACTCCTACAGATGGTAAATACTCCTTGATGTTATCCAATAGGAGGGTATTTCTTTAACAGTCCCTTCAACAAGACGGCCTTCTACAGGAGCTTCATGAGAAGGACGAGTACATCATAAGGGAATTTTCGTTGCTGTTGTTTCCTCCTGCTGTAGTCTTGAAGAAGGTTCGTGCCGCGCGTGTAATACCTGGATGGATTTCGTGCTTCGTAAGATAGAGTTTCGAGGTCTCGACCGATTGGAGAGTTTAGTCGATGACACTGGCGATTATGTCAGAGAGTGGCCCTGGTGGTGGTTGTGACGAGTGTACCTGATGGTGATGACAGGTCGAGGAAGCCGTGTGTCTACCTGCAGTTGTGGTGTAGATGGTGATGATGACAGCCTATAGACAGGAGATGTCGATAGGTGAAGGAGTTAACGGACAGAACTTTTGACAGGTGGAGACGTGTGGAGACGGTGATGTTGACAGGTGAAGACGTGTGTACATGGCAGTGTTGACAGGTGAAGGAAACTGTATACCTGGGGCTAAGGACCAGTGATAACAGGTGTGTAGACGGCACTGACGTCAGAGGAAGGCAGGTGTGTACGGGAGTGTGACGAAAGGTAATACAGGTATCAAAATCAGGATTCATATACATGTGATGGTAAAACTGCGTGGAGACAGGTGCGTCTAACTGACAGTAGTGACAGATCATATAACTAAGTGAAAATAAACAGCTAAACGGTGACGGTATATTTATAATTATAGAAAGACTGTAATCTCTCTCTCTCTCTCTCTCTCTCTCCATACACACACTATAGCAGCCATGAAAAGCAAATTATGTTATAGAGAAAATGTGAACTTCTTTAAGTTACTGAGTGATTATTTAAGTAATGTGTAATATAAATGCGCTGGTCTTTCACGCCGATTTACAAAGGTGATTCATTTTAATTAAAGTATCGGAAGGTTTAGGTGAGTTTTTTACAGGTGTGGAGAAGTGTTGTGAGCAAATGATGATTAATACAGGCAGTTCCCCCCCCCCCCGGTGTTGTGATGAAGTCTCTCTCTCTCTCTCTCTCTCTCTCTATCGTGTTGACGTGCTAAAGCTGGTAAGAGTGACAGATAATAGTACAGACACTCAGCAGCTTCCAACCCTGTAATCTATCTTTGCAAACACTGCCTAAAATTTCACACTGATCCACCCAATGTGAAGTAGATGATTGAAGTGTGTGTGTGTGTGTTTTGTGTGTGTGTTTTGTGCGTGTGTGTGTGTGTGTGTGTGTGTGTGTGCATGTTGTATGTTTCTGTGTATGTGCGTTTGTGTGTATCTTTTGTGTTTTGTGTGTGTGTTTTGTGCGTGTGTGTGTGTGTGTGTGTGTGTGTGTGCATGTTGTATGTTTCTGTGTATGTGCGTTTGTGTGTATCTTTTGTGTTTTGTGTGTGTGTGTGGTTATTTGTACGTGTTTGTTTGTGTGTCTATGTGTGTGTGTATGTTTCTACTTCCCTATCTTTGCTTTATAATCTATATAAATGTACTGTACTTCAATGTGTATAAGTTTGTGCGTTTCTATATGTAAATTTATATATGTGTGTTTATATAGTTCATTTATATATACAACTATATTATTTCTTGTAAATAAACATCGGAAGCAATTAAAACATCCATCCATTTATTAATATTCAATCTATCAATTTATTCAACTAATTATTTGTTCAATCATCATTCTGTTTATTTATTTATCTATTTGTCAATCAACCAATCTACTGTGTCTATCTGTCTATTCATCAATCCAGTCTATATCTGTCTGTGGGTGAGAGGGACAGGAGGGAGTGAAGGGAGAGGATGGAGAGGGTGAGAAGGAAAGGAAGGGGTGAGAGGGAGAGGAGGAAGGGGTGAGAGGGAGAGGAGAGGGTGAGAGGGAGAGAAAGAGGTGAGAGGGAGAGGAGGTGGGTGAAAGGGAGATGAGGTGGGTGAGAGGGAGAGGAGGTGGGTGAGAGGGAGAGGAGGTGGTGAGAGGGAGAGGAGGGAGTGAAAGGAAGAGCAGGGGTGAGAGGGAGAGGAAGGAGGAGGTGGGTGAGAGGGAGAGGAAGGGATGAGAGGGAGAGGAAGGGGTGAGAGGGAGAGGAAGAAGTGAGAGGGAGAGCGAGGAGGAGGTGGGTGAGAGGGAGAGGAGGTGGTTGAGAAGGAGAGGAGAGGCTAGAGTGGAATAAGGAAATGGATAGGGAAAAATGTGTGTGTGAGAGAGAGAGAGAGAGAGAGAGAGAGAGGATAGAATGAAAGAGGTAATAAAAACGAGGGAGGAAAGGATGGGAGGGGAAATAATAACTCACCTGAGCTATTCACCTAAACACTCACCTGACCAACTCGTCAAAGCTCACCCAAGTAAATAGAAACCCTCCTCGTGGTGTACATTAACACAGTATAAACCTTTTTCTTCTATATTTTAAATTTATTTCTGTTCCTTTTTCGCACCCCTCCCCCCCTCCAGGCCCCGTTGTGGGTCGTTTGATCTGTGCCCGGATGGGCTAATTCCCAATAAAAAAAAAAAAGCAACTGGCTGGGCCCAGCCTCGAACTGGTCCCGGCGGTGCTAGACGTAGTTCGTCAGGCCACCGCCAGGGGTCTACTGTCGGCTTTTATGAAGGTGGTTTTGTTGTTTTTCTTTAATAATTCATATATTTTCGTAATTTTTCTCAGGATTTGTATGAATTTATACTCAAATAACAGAGTTACAATTGTATTGAAGCTGTGTGTGGCCCTTTTACAGCCAATCTTGGCTACTAACTCAAGATACACTTGTGTGTGCGTGTTTGACTGTCGTGTGTATGAGTGTCGTGAATCATGAAGACATTTTGCAAGAACCTGTACCAAAACACATACAAAAGAATACCAAACAGTTATAAACAACAGCGCTACGGTAACTCTGCTATTTGAGTTTAAAATCACGTTAAGAACTGCGAAAATAAATCAATTATTGAAGAAAAACTGCAAAAATACCACATGTAACATAAATACAACTTCTGGAATGTTGATTAATGTCCCCCTGGCGGTGGCCTGGCGAACTAGGTACCACCGTGGGGGGGTCACAGCTTCCATGGTAAACACTTTAAATATTATGAGTGTCTCTCACCCACAATGGAGAGGCCTACCAAGTGCACTCTCACCACCGCTGTCTACACCTACACTATGGTTACTCACACGAGCCAGAAGCACCGGACATGGAGTAGAAAAATTGTCCTCGTTGCAGATATTAGAGATGGTGACGTCATCGTGTGGGTAGCAACGGACCCTGGTGTTATGGTGAAGTAATGGTGAGGTGATGGTGATAGTAAAAGAGATGGTGAATAGATGGTGAAGTTCTTGGGAAGGCCACAGTGAGGTAACGATGAGAATGGTGATATTATGGTGAAATGATGGAGAGGTGACTGGAGGAACTATTCACTAGAGGACCGATGCTGGTGAAGGGTTACTGGTGCACCACTGAAGTATGAATGAAGAAGTAATGATAAAAAAGATAGCTAAAAGGAATGATGGTGACGTAATGGTGAGAAGAGGTGATGGTGAGTTTTAATGGTGATGGTGAGCGTAATGGTCCGGGTTTACAAGCTTTTACATATACGTGAACGCTTTAAGATTATAACACACACACACACACACACACACACACACACACACACACACACACACACCATTTTTATCCTTCATATCCCGAGAAAATTTACTCAACTAAAATAAATAACTATGACCTGGAACCTCGACCACTATGTTATGCTGTAAAAATAAACTCCTAACTAGACCCCCCATGTCTTATGGTCCTGTCCAGCAGTCACTTATCTTATTATCTTACCAAAATTTGAATATTTTACTCTTATTACTTTTGTTTTTCTTATCTTCTCTTATCTTCGGTGTTTATCTGTGTTTTCTTTGTTTAAAGGATTTTATGTTTATTATTTTATGCTTATCTACTGATGCCAAGTTACCACCAGTCTCTCAGTGAAGTAATGCCTTTTCCCGTTTACCCTTCCTCCCGCACACCAACACTCCCTCACATCAATTCTTCACCCACAACACTGCCCACACAATAACACTCCCCCACACACCCCCTACACACTCACGACACTTGTCATGAAATATCGCCTCTTCTTCTCTAAATACACAACAGATCGACTTGTTGCCAGCCCCACATAATAATATACCATTGTCCTTCACTCCTCCCACTTTGGCTATCACGTACGTCTGGGTGATAAGAATATATGTGGATAAATACAAGTAAATATTAGTGACAGCGACGAATATATTCTCATACATATTAGAACAATGTTTTTCAAACGTTTTTTGCTGCGACCCACAGCCAGAACAACAATTTGAATTGCGACCCATTAAACCTAAGTGTAATGATATGAAATGAGCTCAGGTTAGATTACGGGGGAAAAAAACTACGATTACGAGTTTGCGTATGATGACTTAAGACACTGAGAACGATGACTAAGGTGTTGGGTATGATGACTTAAGACACTGAGAACGATGACTAAGGTGTTGGGTATGATGACTTAAGACACTGAGAACGATGACTAAGGTGTTGGGTATGATGACTTAAGACACTGAGAACGATGACTAAGGTGTTGGGTATGATGACTTAAGACACTGAGAACGATGACTAAGGTGTTGGGTATGATGACTTAAGACACTGAGAACGATGACTAAGGTGTTGGGTATGATGACTTAAGACACTGAGAACGATGACTGAGGTGTTGCGTATGATGACTTAAGACACTGAGAACGATGACTAAGGTGTTGAGTATGATGACTTAAGACACTGAGAACGATGACTAAGGTGTTGGAGTATGATGACTTAAGACACTGAGAACGATGACTAAGGTGTTGAGTATGATGACTTAAGACACTGAGAACGATGACTAAGGTGTTGAGTATGATGACTTAAGACACTGAGAACGATGACTAAGGTGTTGAGTATGATGACTTAAGACACTGAGAACGATGACTAAGGTGTTGAGTATGATGACTTAAGACAGTGAGAACGATGACTAAGGTGTTGCGTATGATGACTTAAGACAGTGAGGACGATGACTGAGGTGTTGAGTATAATGACTTAAGACACTGAGAACGATGACTAAGGTGTTGAGTATGATGACTTAAGACACTGAGAACGATGACTAAAGTGTTGAGTATGATGACTTAAGACAGTGAGAACGATGACTAAGGTGTTGAGTATGATGACTTAAGACACTGAGAACGATGACTAAGGTGTTGAGTATGATGACTTGAGTGCCTTATCCCTAACGACTTAAAACCTTAAGTAGAATGATTTTCAAGTGTAATTATCCCTTAAGTGAGGATTATTTAAAAGTGTCGAGATCGTAAGTGCAATTACTTAACACTTGGACCACATGTAGTGTTAAGTGCAATTACTTAAGATCTGTGGATTTTTGTGGATAATGTCCTAAAGTGCGATTACTTAAGACACTTGGAATGAAAAGATTAATTATTCCAAGTGCGATTACTACTAAACAACTCGACTTGGACTGATGAAGCCTTTAAGTGTGATTAAGTGGCTTTCTTAAGTGTGATTATTTAAAATCTCTTATATCAATGACAGGAGACGTAAATAAGCGTACTTAAATATCAATTAAGACAATTTCATAGTTACATCCAAATTAATCAAGTTAATTACTTATCGTTTTTGGCTTCAACTATTCAAAACAACAACAACAATAAAACAACAATACCAACAATAAACAACAGAAGAAGAACAAGAAGAAGAACAAGAACAAGAACTCAATATATCAATCCACTATTATCCTGTTTACTCATCTCTCTCTTTATCTCCTTCCACATCATCTTTATCATCGTCTTAATCTCTTGGCAGTCTTCTTCATCTTTGCCTCGTTTCTTAACTTCCTCCTCAGAGATAAGACCCGGAATGACAAGAGTGTTTAAGGCAGTTATTAGCGCCTTCACCCTTAACTATTGTTCCCTGCAGGCTGTGTATAACCTCGGGCACACACACACACACACACACGTCTTGAGAACAGTCGATTGATATCTGGGTAATTACTGCCGTTCTTCGTTAGCTTTCTCTCTCTCTCTCTCTCTCTCTCTCTCAATATATTTCTCTGTCTGTCTTTGTCTATCTATTTATTCATCTCTCTCTCTCTTTCTCTCTCTCTCATTTGTTCACTGTCTTTGGGTTTCCTGTTTTTATTCTTGGGCTTTCTGTCTCCCCTTCCTGTCATCGTCTGTCTGTCTATACGTCTCTGTCTCTCTTATCTGGTTCTCTCTTTTCGTTTATTTTTTTATATCACCACTTGTTTGTGTTCGTCTGTGTCCGTGATTGTCTCTGTGCTTGCGAGAGTGCGTGTCTGTATATGTAATTGCTTTGTGTGCGTGCGTGCGTTATGTCTATACACGCACACATATATAAGTAAGATAAATCATTCCATTTTTTAATTTCTAGACGCATTAACATATAGATAAGCATCCATGTTGTACTGCGAGAGGTCGAAGAAAAAAAATTTTTTTAACCAATAAAAACCTTCCTTCTAATCATCTCGTTCGTTGATTGGCTTTCCCTCCCTGATACGTTTTATCCAAATATGCTGAACCATATTATGAAGAGTGGTGAAACTCTTGATGCATTGCTCCCTCACTCCTCACTCACAAACGGGGGGGCGGAGAGGGACAGTCGTAGGGAGAGAGAGGGAAGGAGGGGAGAGAAAGAGGGGGAGAGGTAGGGAGATAGGGAGAGAGAGAGAGAAAAAAATAAACAAATATTGGCAGGATGAACAACCTGTATCTATTGCCTCTCAAAAAACATAGCGGATATGTTTCAATATTCCCGAGAAGCAGTCAGGTGGATGGAGAGGTCAGGGGTGGGGATGAGGCTTGATAATAAACAGAGAGAGAGAGAGAGAGAGCGAGCATAGCAAAACCAATAACCTTTTCCCAACACCTTTACAAACACACACACACACACACACACACACACGAGTTTCAAGACGCTGAGAGACAAGTAAGCATAACGAGATGAATATTAAAGATAAAGAAGGAATATGGATAAAGAAGAAAGAACGATAGGGCTGGATAAAGGCTAGGGAAGAGAGAGACAAAAGGGATAAAGATTAAGTAAATAAAAAAGGCGAAAAGGGATACCTCCATCCCCTCTCCTCTCAACATCATACTACCCTACCCTACACTACACTCGCCTACACCACAGCACACTACACTACCCTACACCACAGCACACTACCATACAGCACTTCCATACCCGAGTGATCAGTTGTGAGCAACTGGCTGGGCCCAGCCTCGAACTGGTTCCGGCGGTGCTAGACGTAGTTCGTCAGGCCACCGCCAGGGGTCTACTATCGGATTTTCTGAAGGTTCTTTTATGTTACATTTGTTAGTTTTGTTGTTTTTCTTTAATAATTCATATATTTACGTAGTTTTTCTCAGGATTTGTATGAATTTATACTCAAATAGCAGAGTTACAATTGTATTGACGCTGTGTTTGGCCCTTTTGCAGCCAATCTTGGCTACTAACTCAAGATAAAGAAGGAATCGCCGTAAATAAAAAGGTCCGGCGCTCTTCTCAGGCTCGACCGCTGTCACCCAAACTGAAACAGACAACTGTCCCTTGACTCACCACGTAACCATAACGTATCTGATTGAGTTGTTAAGCAACAGGAACACTTTGGTAAAAGAAGAAATAATAACAACTTGTAGGATTCTCTCTGTCTGTCTGTTGGTCTGTGTCTGTCTGTTGGTCTCTGTCTGTGTGTGTCTCAGTCTCTGTCTGTCTTTGTATCTCAATCTCTGTCTGTGTGTCTGTGTCTGTTTCTGTCTGTCTGTCTCTGTCTGTTTGTCTCAATCTCTATCTGTATTTGTCTTTGTCTGTTTGTCTCAATCTCTATCTGTATTTGTCTTTGTCTGTCTGTCTCTGTCTGCCAGACAGACATAAACTGAAACAGACAAACAGACAGATATTGAGACACAAAGATAAATAGACTGAGAGACACACAGGCAGAGACACTCACACACAGACAGAGACCAACACAGACGGACAGAGATAGTCAGACAGACAGACAGAATGCGAAAGGTAGACAGGCAGAGGCAGACATACAGATAGACAGTCAGGCAGGGACCTACATTGTGAGAAAGATATGACAGGCAGAGAAAGACGCAGACACACAGTCAGACAGAGACAGACAAAGTGAGAATGACAGACAGAGTGAAGAAGACAGACAGAGTGAGAAAGACAAACAGAGCGAGAAAGAATGACAGAGAGACAGACAGGGTGAGAAAGACATACAGACAGACAGACATATAGTCAAAGTGATAAAGATAGAACAGACATACAGATAGACAGACAGAGACAGTCAGACCAAATGACAGACGGACAAAGACAGTTAGACAAACAGATATAGACAAAATGAGACTGTCAGACAGACAGATAACGAATGAGAGAAAGACATAGACATACCGAGACAGAAACAGACAGACAGAGACAGACACTCAGACAGACATACAGAGACTGACAGACAGACACACAGAGACTGACAGACAGACATAAAGAGACTGACAGATAGACAAACAGAGACAGACGGAGACAGACACAGAGAAACAAAGAAAGATAGACAGAGACACACACAGACAGCAAACAGACAGACAGACAGAAGGAGAGGGACAGACAGAAACAGAGAGACGGAGACGGAGACTAACACAGACGAAAGAGATAGACAGACAGAGACAGTCAGACAGACGGGCAGAAACACTCTGTCTGTCTGTCTGTCGGTTTCTGTGTGTTTGTCTTTCTTACAATATCGGTCTCTGTCTCTCTAGCTGTCTCTGCCCGATTGCCTTTTTCACTCTGATTGCCTGTCTGTCCGTCTGCCATCACTGTCTGTCTGTCTATCTCTGTGCATCTGTCGCTCTATGCCTGTCTGTGTTTTCTCTTGTGCTTTAATCTGTCTCTGTATTCAAGGTTCGTAATACCCTGGATTATTAGTCTTGTCATTTTCCTCTGAATTAATTCTAGGGATTCTGTATCCATTCTGTAGTACGGTGACCAGAACTGAACTGCTTATTCCAAGTGAGGTACTTTGTTACCCCTTTTTCCTACTTATCATTACTCCTAAATCTTTCACACAACAGTTGTAACTTGTAAACAACAACTCTAGCTCTGCTATTTGAGTATAAATTCAAACATATCCTGAGAAAAACTGCATAAACATATGAATTATTAAAGAAAAAAGAAAAAACACCATATGTAACATAAATAGGCCTTCGAAAAGGCCGATAGTAGACCCCCTGGCGGTGGCATGACGAACTACGTACCACCGTCTAGCGCCGCCGGGACCAGGTCGAGGCTGGGCCCAGCCAGTTGCTCACTTGAACTGATCACTCGGGTGGGTGACTTAAACACAAGACACTCACGAGTATGGCATTGATCCCTGCACTGCCCTTAACTGGGTAGTGATGTTGGGAGCTGTCATCTCGACCTTAACTGTGACATCCCGACTATGACATCCCGACAATGACATCCCGAAGATGACATTGATCCCTGCACTGCCCTTAACTGGGTAGTGATGTTGGGAGCTGTCATCTCGTCCTTAACTGTGATATCCCGACTATGACATCCCGACAATGACATCCCGAAGATGACATTGATCCCTGCACTGCCCTTAACTGGGTGGTGATGTTGGGAGCTGTCATCTCGACCTTAATTGTGACATCCCGACTATGACATCCCGACAATGACATCCCGAAGATGACATTGATCCCTGCACT
>NW_024730273.1:0-20917 GCF_018991925.1 Homarus americanus | reverse complement strand
TTAGTTACGTATTGTTGAATGAAATTGATGCCCCCTCTGCTGCCGTTAATCGCATATAAGGTAATTGTTCTATTTTTTGTTTTCGTCCTCTGTTGCCAATGACCATATAAGTCAATTGTTGCCATTTTTTGTTTTTCGCCCTGCTGCATTAATCACTATAAGGCAATTGTTGCCATTTTTGTTTTCAATTTTATGCTGTTAATCGCATATATAGGCAATTGTTGCCTTTTGTTTTCTTCCTCTGGCTGCCGTTAATCGTATTATAAGTCAATTGTTGCCATTTTTGTTTTCGCCCCACTGCTGCCATTAATCACATATAAGGCAATTGTTGCCATTTTTCGTTTGTCCTTCTGTTGTCGGAATATAATGTAATTGTTGTCTATTTTGTTTTCCCTCTGCCATTAATACATATAAGGCAATTTTGCCATTTTTTTTTCGTTCCTCTGTTGCTTAATCATATAAGGTAATGTTGCTATTTTTGTTTTTTCGTCCCTTACTGTTTATTATTGCATATAAGGCAATTGTTGCCATTTTTTGTTTTTCGTCCATCTGCTGCCATTAATTTCATATAAGGCAATTGTTGCCGTTTTTTGTTTTCGTCCCTCTGCTGCGTATTAATAGCATATAAGGCAATTGTTGCCATTTTTTGTTTCGCCCCACTGATGCTATTATTCACATATAAGGTGGTGCCTTTTTGTTTTTGCCCACTGCTGCTATTAATAATATATATAAGGTAATTGTTGCTATTTTGTTTTCGTCCTAGCTAGTTATTATTAATCACATATAAGGCAATTGTTGCCATTTTGTGTTTTCGCCCCATTGCTGCTATTAATCACATATAAGGCAATTGTTGCCATTTTTATTGTCGCCCTCTGCTGCTATTAATCATCATATATAAGGAATTGTTGCTGTTTTTTCGTTTTCGCCCTGCTTCCATTAATCACATTTATACGCTATTTTGTTTTTCGTCCTCTGCTGCCATTAATAGCATATAAGGCAATTGTTGCTATTTTTTGTTTTTGCCTGACTGCTGCTATTAATCGCATATAAGTAATTGTTGCATTTTGTTTTCGCCCTCTGCTGCCATTAATCACATATAATGCAATTGTTGCCATTTTTGTTTTCGTCCCTCTCCTGCCAGGTGCACATTAGCATATAAAGCAATTGTTGCCATTTTTGTTTCGTCCCCTGCTGCCGGTAATCGTATTATAAGGCAATTGTTGCTATTTATTTTTGTCCCACTGTTGCCATTATTCATATATATATTGGCAATTGTTGCCATTTTTTGTTTTTCGTCCTCTGCTGCTATTAATCATATATATAGCAATTGTTGAGTATTTTGTTTTCGTCCTTCTGTTGCTGAATGGTATATAAGGCAATTGTTGCTTTTTGTTTTTCGCCCCACTTCTGCTTCATAATCACATATAAGGCAATTGTTGCCATTTTTTTTTCGCCCCTGCTGATTAATCATATAAGGCAATTGTTGCCAGTTTTGTTTTCGTCCTCTGCTGCCAAATGACATACAAAGGTAATTGTTATTATTTTGTTTTGGCCCCACTGCTGCTATTAATCACATGAAAGGCATTTGTTACCATTTTTTGTTTTTCGCCCCACTGCTATTAGTCTATAAGACAATTGTTGCTATTTTTGTTTCGTCCTTCAATGCCGTTAACGTATAAGGCAATTGTTGCCATTTTTGTTTTTCGTCCCACTGCTGCTATTAATCATATATTAGGCAATTGTTGCTATTTTGTTTTCGGCCTCTGTTGCATTATCACATAAGGCAATTGTTGCTATTTTGTTTTGCCCCACTGCTGCTATTTATCAATAAGGCAATTGTTGTCATTTTTGCTTTCGTCCCTCTGTTGTCAAGACGTGATATATAGCAATTGTTGCTATTATTTATTTTCGCCCCACTGTTGCCATTAATCACATATAAGGCAATTGTTGCCATTTTTTTTTTCGGCCCTTTGCTGCCGTTAACCATATAAGGCAATTGTTTCATTTTTTGTTTTCGTCCTCTGCTGCATTAATCGCATATAAGGCAATTGTTGCCATTTTGTTTTGCCCCACTGCTGCCATTAATCACATATAAGGCAATTGTTGCCATGTTTTGTTTTTCGTTCCTCTGCTGCCGTTATAATCACATATAAGGTAATTGTTGCATTTTCGCCCCTCTGCTGCTATTAATTACATAAAAGGCAATTGTTGCCATTTTTGTTTTCGTCCCTCTGCTGCCGTTAATCATATAAGGCAATTGTTGTCATTTTATTTTTCGTCCTCTGCTGGTTGCGACGTATTATGGCAATTGTTGCATTTATTTTCGCCCCACTGCAGCCATTAATCACATATTAGGCAATTTTTGCCATTTTTGTTTTCACCCTTTACTGTCGTAATCACATATAAGGCAATTGTTGCCATTTTTGTTTTCGTCCCTCTGCTGCCGTTAATCGCATATAAGGCAATTGTTGCCATTTTTTGTTTCGCTTACTGCTGCCATTAATCACATATAAGGCAAGTTGCCATTTATTGTTTTTGCCCTCTGCTGCGAATCACATATGATGTAATTTGTTGCCATTTTGTTTTCGTCCATTCTGCCATTAATCACATATAAGGCAATTGTTGCCATTTTTGTTTTCGTCTCCCCTGCCATTAATCAATATTATAAGGCAATTGTTGCGATGAGTTTCCCCTCTGCTGCCATTAATCACATATAAGGCAATTGTTGCCATTTTTCGTTTTCGTCCCTTTGTTGCTGAACGTATATAAGGCAATTGTTGCCATTTTTTTTCGCCTACTGCTGCGTATTCACATATAAGGCAATTGTGGCTATCTTTGTTTTCGCCCCTCTGCTGCCATTAATCACATATATGTCACTTGTTGCCATTTTTTGTTTTGTCCTTCTGCTGCCGGTAATCTCATATAAGGTAATTGTTGCTTATTTTTTGTTTTCGCCCCACTGCTGCATTAATCACATATATGGCAACGTTGCCATTTTTTTTTTCGCCCATGCTGCCATTAATCACATATAAGGCAATTGTTGCTATGTTTTGTTTTCGTTCCTCTGCTGCCGTTAATCACATATAAGGTAATTGTTGCCAGTTCCCTCTGTCTGGCATATCATATATAAGGCAATTGTTGCATTTTGTTTTATCCTCTGCTGCTGTTAATCATATTATAAGGCAATTGTTGTCATTTTTTGTTTTGTCCTCTCCTGTCATTAATCGCATATAAAGCAATTGTTGCCATTTTTGTTTTCGCCCCACTGCTGCTATTAATCACATATAAGGTAATTGTTGCCATTTTGTTTTCGCCCTTTGCTGCCGTTAATCACATATAAGGTAATTGTTGCCATTTTTATTTTCGCCCCACTGCTGCCATTAATCACATATAATGCAATTGTTGCCATTTTTTTTTCGTCCCTCTGCTGTGGTTAATAGCATATAAAGCAATTGTTGCTATTTTGTTTTCGTCCTCTGCTGCCGTTAATCGCATATAAGGCAATTGTTAGTATTTTTATTTTTCGTCCATCTGCTGCTAATACCATATAAGGCAATTTTTGCCATTTTGTTTTTTGTCCCTCTGCTGCCATTAATCGCATAAAGGTAATTGTTGGCTTTTGTTTTCGTTCCACTGCTGCCATTAATCATATATATGCAATTGTTACCATTTTTTGTTTTCGCCCCACTGCCGCTATTAATCACATATAAGGTAATTGTTGCCATTTTTGTTTTCGTCCCTCAGCTGCCATTAATCACATATAATGCAATTGTTGCCATTTTGTTTTCGCCCATTGCTGCTATTAATCACATATAAGGCAATTGGCATTTTATTGTCGCCCCTCTGCTGCTATTAATCACATATAAGGCAATTATTGTTGTTTCGTTTTTGCCCCACTGCTGCTATTAATCACATTTAAGGCAATTGTTGCCATTTTGTTTCGTCCTCTGCTGCCATATAGTATATAAGGCAATTGTTAGTATTTTGTTTTCGCCCCACTGCTGCTATTAATCGCATATAAGGCAATTGTTACATTTTTGTTTTCGCCCCTCTGCTGCCATATTAATCACATATAATGCAATTGTTGCATTTTGTCCCTCTGCTGCTATCACATATAAGGCAATTGTTGTCATTTTTGTTTTCGTCCCTCTGCTGCGGTTAATCGCATATAAAGCAATTGTTGCCATTTTGTTTTCGCCCTAGCTGCCATTAATCACATATAAGGGTAATTGTTGCCAGTTTTGTTTTCCCTCTGCTGTTAATACCATATAGGCAATTGTTGCTATTTTTTTTTTATTCCACTGCTGCCATTAATCACATAAAAGGTATTTGTTGCCATTTTTTGTTTTCGCCCCACTGCTGCTATTAATCACATATTATATGTAATTATTTTTGTTTTCGTCCCTCTGGTTGTTAATCGTATATAAGGTAATTGTTGTTATTTTGTTTCGTCCCACTGCTGCCATTAATCATATATAAAGCAATTGTTGCCATTTTTTTCGTTCCACTGCTGCTATTAATCACATATAGGCAATTGTTGTCATTTTTCGTCCCTATGCTGCCAAAGCACGTATATAAGGCAATTGTTGCAATTTATTTTCGCCCCATTGCTGCCATGAATCACATATAAGGCAATTGTTGCCTTTTTTTTTTCGCTCCACTCACTATTAATCACATATTAAGGCAATTGTTGCATTTTTGTTTTCGCCCCACTGCTGCCATTAATCATATATAGGCAATTGTTGCTATTTTGTTTTCGTCCTCCGCTGCTATTAATCGCATATAAGGCAATTGTTGCTGCTTTTTGTTTTGGCCTCTTATGCTGCTATTAATCACATATAAGGCAATTGTTGCCATTTTTTTGTTTTCGCCCCTCTGCTGCCGTTAATCAGATATAAGGCATTTGCTGCCATTTTTTGTTTTCGCCCCACTGCTGCCATAAATCACATATAAGGCAATTGTTGCCATTTTTTGTTTTCGCTTCAATGCTGCCATTAATCACATATAAGGCTATTGTTGCCATTTTTCGTTTTCGTCTCTCTACTGCCGGTAATCGCATATAAGGCAATTGTAGCTATTTTTTGTTTTCGCCCCACTGCTGCCATTAATCTCATATAAGGCAATTGTTGCCATTTTTTATTGTCGCCCTCTACTGCATTAATCACATATAAGGCAAGTGCTGCCATTTTTTGTTTTCGCCGCTCTGCTGCCATTTATCACATATTAGGCAATTGTTGCCATTTTTTGTTTTCGCCCCATTGCTGCCATTAATCACATATAAGGTAATTGTTGCCATTTTATTTCGCTCCACTGCTGCAATTAATCACATATAAGGCAAATGTTGCCATTTTTTGTTTTCGCCCAACTGCTGCCACTAATGACGTATAAGGCAATTATTGCCATTTTTTGTTTTCGTCCCTCTGCTGCCGTTAATCGCATATAAGGCAATTGTTGCCTTTTTTTGTTTTCGCCCCACTGCTGCCATTAATACACGCAGGCAATTGTTGTCATTTTTTGTTTTCGCCCCTCTGCTGTCGTTAATCACATATAAGGCAATTGTTCCCATTTTTTTTTCTCCCCACTGCTGCCATTAATCACATATATAGGCAATTGTTGCCATTTGGTGTTTTCGCACCACTGCTGCCATTAATCGCATATAAGGCAATTGTTGCCATTTTTTGTTTTCTCCCCACTGCTACCATTAATCACATATAAGGCAATTGTTGCCATTTATTGTTTTCGCCCCTCTGCCTGCATTAATCACATATAAGGCAATTGTTGCCATTTTTTGTTTTCGTCCCTCTGCTGCCATTAATCGCATAAAGGCAATTGTTGCCATTTTTTGTTTTCGCCTGACTGCTGCCATTAATCACATATAAGGCAATTGTTGCCATTTTTTGTTTTCGCCCCACTGCTGTCATTAATCACATATAAGGCAATTGTTGCTATTTTTCGTTTTCGTCCCTATACTGTCGGTAATCGCATATAAGGCAATTGTTGCCATTTTTTGTTTTCGCCCCACTGCTGCCATTAATCATATATAAGGCAATTGTTGCCATATTTTATTGTCGCCCCTCTGCTGCCATTAATCACATATAAGGCAATTGTTGCCATTTTTTGCTTTCGTCCCTCTGCTGCCGTTAATCTCATATAAGGCAATTGTTGCCATTTTTTGTTTTCGCTCCACTGTTGTAATTAATCACATATAAGGCAATTGTTACCATTTTTTGTTTTTGCTCCATTGCTGTAATTAATCACATATAAGGCAATTGTTGCCAATTTTTGTTTTCGCCCCACTGCTGCCATTAATAACATATAAGGCAATTGTTGCCATTTTTTGTTTTCGTCCCTCTGCTGCCGTTAGTCACATATAAGGCAATTGTTGCCATTTTATGTTTTCGTCCCTCTGCTGGCGTTAATCGCATATAAGGCAATTGTTGCCATTATTTGTTTTCGCCCCACTGCTGCCATTAATCACATATAAGGCAATTGTTGCCTTTTTTTGTTTTCGCCCCACTGCTGTCATTAATCACATATAAGGCAATTGTTGCCAGTTTTTGTTTTCGCCCCTCTGCTGCCGTTAATCATATAAAAGGCAATTGTTGCCATTTTTTGTTTTGGCCCCACTGCTGCCATTAATCACATATAAGGCAATTGTTGCCATTTTTTGTTTTGGTCCCTCTGCTGACATTAATCACATATAACGCATTGTTGCCATTTTTTTATTTTCATCCATCTGCTGCCATTTATCACATATAAGGCAATTGCCATTTTTTGTTTTCGCTCCTCTGCTGCCATTAATCACATACATTGTAATTGTTGCCATTTTTTGTTTTCGCCCCACTGCTGCCATTAATCACATATAAGGCAATTGTTGCCATCTTTTGTTTTCGCCTCACTTCTGCCATTAATCACATGTGCTGTTTTTTGTGTCCTGTTACAATATGTAATTGTGCTATTTTGTTTTCGTCCTCTAATGCCGCATAAGGCAATTGTTGCCATTTTTTGTTTTCGCCCCTCTGCTTCCATCAATCACATATAAGGGCATTGTTGCCATTTTTTTATTTTCGTCCCTCTGCTGCCGTTAATCGCATATAAGGCAATTGTTGCCATTTATTGTTTTCGACCCATTGCTGCCATTAATCACATATAAGGCAATTGTTGCCATTTTTTGTTTTCGCCCCACTGCTGCCGTTAATCGCATATAAAGCAATTGTTGCCACTTTTTGTTTTCGCCCCACTGCTGCCATTAATCACATTTAAGGCAATTGTTGCCATTTTTTGTTTTCTTCCCTCTGCTGCCGCTAATCGCATATAAGGCAATTGTTGCCATTTTTTGTTTTCGCCCCACTGCTGCCATTAATGACATATAAGGCAATTGTTGCCATTTTTTGTTTTCGTCCCTCTGCTGCCGTTAATCGCATATAAGACAATTGTTGCCATTTTTTGTTTTCGTCCCTCTGCTGCTATTAATCACATATAAGGCAATTGTTGCCATTTTATGTTTTCGTCCCTCTGCTGCCATTAATCACATATAAGGCAATTGTTGCCATTTTTTGTTTTCCCCCTCTACTGCCATTAATCACATATAATGCATATGTTGCCATTTTTTGTTTTCGTCCCTCTGCTGCCGTTAATCACATATAAGGCAATTGTTGTCATTTTTTGTTTTTGTCCCTCTGCTGTCGTTAATCGCATATAAAGCAATTGTTGCCATTTTTTGTTTTCGCCCTACTGCTGCCAATAATCACAAATAAGGCAATTGTTGCCATTTTTTGTTTTCGCCCAACTGCTGCCATTAATCACATATAGAGCAATTGTTGCCATTTTTTGTTTTCGTCCCTCAAATGCCGTTAATCGCATATAAGGCAATTGTTGCCATTTTTTGTTTTCTTCCCACTCCTGCCATTAATCACATATAAGTCAATTGTTGCCATTTTTTGTTTTCGCCCCACTGCTGCCATTAATCACATATAAGGCAATTGTTGCCTTTTTTTTCGTCCCTATGCTGCCGGTAATCGCATATAGGCAATTGTTGTCATTTTTTGTTTTCGCCCACTGCTGCCATTAATTACATATAAGGCAATTGTTGCCATTTTTTTTTCGCTCCACTCCTGCCATTAATCACATATAAGGCAATTGTTGCCATTTTTTGTTTTCACCCCACTGTTGCCATTATTCACATATAAGGCAATTGTTGCCATTTTCTGTTTTTACCCCACTGCTGCCATTAATCACATATAAGGCAATTGTTGCCATTTTTTGTTTTCGCCCCATTGCTGCCATTAATCACATATAAGGCAATTGTTGCCATTTTTTCGCTCCACTGCTGCCATTAATCACATATAAGGCAATTGTTGCCTTTTTTGTTTTCGCTCCACTGCTGCCATTAATGACATATAAGGCAATTGTTGCCATTTTTTGTTTTCGTCCCTCTGCTGCCGTTAATTGCATATAAGGCAATTGTTGCCCTTTTTTGTTTTCGCCCCACTGCTGCCATTAATCACATATAAGGCAATTGTTGCCATTTTTTGTTTTCGCCCCACTGCTGCTATTAATCACATACAGTATAAGGCAATTGTTGCCATTTTTCGTTTTCGTCTCTCTACTGCCGGTAATCGCATATAAGGCAATTGTTGCCATTTTTTGTTTTCGCCCCACTGTTGCCATTAATCACATATTAGGCAATTGTTGCCATTTTTTGTTTTTATCCCTTTGCCGCCATTAATCACATATAAGGCAATTGTTGCCATTTTTTTTCGTCCCTATGCTGCCGTTAATCGCATATAAGGCAATTGCTGCCATTTTTGTTTTTCGCTCCACTGCTGCCATTAATCACATATAAGGCAATTGTTGCCATATATTGTTTTTGCCCCACTGCTGCCATGATTCACATATAAGGCAATTGTTGCCTTCTTTTGTTTTTGCCAATTTATTACAGTTAAGCGCATATATGTAAGTGCCATTTATTTCGCTCCACTGCTGCCATTAATCACATATAAGGCAATTGTTACCATTTTGTTTTCGCCCCACTGCTGCTATTAATGATATATATAAAAATTATTTTTTGTTTTAGTCCCTCTGCTGCCGTTAATCGCATATAAGGCAATTGTTGCCTTTTGTTTTCGCCCCACTGCTGCCATTAATCACATATAAGGCAATTGTTGCCATTTTTTTGTTTTCGCCCCACTGCTGCATTAATCATATATAAAGGGCAATTGTTGCCTTTTTTGTTTTCGACCTACTGCTGCCATTAATCACATATAAGGTAATTGTTGCCATTTTTCGTTTTATCTCTGCTGCCGGTAATCGCATATAAGGTAATTGTGTCATTTTTTTTTTGCCCCACTGCTGCTATTAATCACATATAAGGCAATTGTTGTATTTTTTTATTGTCCCTCTGCTCATTAATCACATATAAGGCAATTGTTCCCATTTTGTTTTGCCCCTCTGCTGCTTAATCATATATAAGGTAATTTTGTTCTGATGCCCCCTGCTATTAATCACATATATAGGGCAATTGTTGCCATTTGTGTTTTTCGCCCTCTGCCTGTCATTAATCACGTATAAGGCAATTGTTGCCAATTTCTCCCACTGCTACCATTAATCACATATAAGGCAATTGTTGCATTTTTGTTTTCGCCCTCTGCTTGCATTAATCATATATATAAAGGTAATTGTTACATTTGTCCTCTGTCATTAATCGCATAAAGGCAATTGTTGCCATTTTGTTTCGCCCGACTGCTGCCATTAATCACATATAAGGCAATTGTTGCCATTTTGTTTTGCCCACTGCTGACATTAATCACATATAAGGCAATTGTTGCTATTTTTTTCGTTTTCGTCCCTATGCTGCCGGTAATCGCATATATAAGTAATTGTTGCTATTTTTTGTTTTCGCTAACTGCTGCCATTAATCACATATAAGGCAATTGTTGCATTTTTATTGTCGCCCTCTGCTGCCATTAATCACATATAAGGCAATTGTTGCATTTGCTTTCGTCCTCTGCTGTTAATCCTTATATAAGGCAATTGTTGCCATTTTTGTTTTGCTCCACTGTTGTAATTAATCACATATAAGGCAATTGTTACCATTTTTGTTTTCGCCATTGCTGTAATTAATCATATAATGCAATTGTTGCCATTTTGTTTTTTGGTCCCACTGCTGCCATTAATCACATATAAGGCAATTGTTGCCATTTTTGTTTTCGTCCCTCTGCTGCCGTTAGTCACATATAAGGCAATTGTTGCCATTTTTGTTTTCGCCCTCTGCTGCCAATAATAATCACATATAACGCATTGTTGCCATTTTTATTTTCATCTATCTGCTGCTCATTTATCACATATAAGGCATGCATTTTTTGTTTTTGCCCTCTGCTGCCATTAATCACATACATTGTAATTGTTGCCAGTTTTTGTTTCGCCCCACTGCTGCTATTAATCACATATAAGTAACTGTTGCTGCTATTTTATTTTTCGTCCCTCTGCTGCCGTTAATGCATATAAGGCAATTGTTGCCATTTTTTGTTTTCGCCTCACTGCTGCCATTAATCACATATATGGCAATTGTTGCCATTTTTGTTTCGTCCCTCTACTGTTGTTAATCGTATATAAGGCAATTGTTGCCATTTTTGTTTCCGCCCCACTGCTGCCATTAATATAAGGCAATTGTTGCCATTTTTGTTTTCGCCCCACTGCTGCCATTAATCACATTATAAGGCAATTGTTGCCATTTTTCGTTTTCGTCCCTCTGCTGCCGACCGTATTATAAGGCAATTGGGCTATTTTGTTTTCGCCCCACTGTCATTAATCACATATAAGGCAATTGTTGCTATTTTGTTTTTCGCCACACTGCTGGCAATAATCACATATAAGGCATGTTGCATTTTTTTGTCGCCCCACTGCTGCCAATAATCACATATAATGCGTTGCCATTTTTTTTTTCGTCCCTCTACTGCTGGTAATTGCATATAAAATTGTGGCTATTTTTCGTTTTCGTCCCTCTGCTGCCGGTAATCACATATAAGGCAATTGTTGCCTATTTTGTTTTCGCCCCACTGCTGCAATTAATCACATATAAGGCATTTTGCATTTTTTGTTTCGCCCCACTCCTGCCATGAATCACATATATAGGCAATTTTTATTATTTGGTCCTCTACTGAGGGGTAATCGCATATAAGGCAATTGTTGCCATTTTTTGTTTTCGCCCCACTGCTGCCACAAATATAAGGCAATTTTTGCCATTTTGTTTTCGCCCCACTGCTGCCATTAATCACATATAAGGCAATTGTTGCCATTTTGTTTTGCCCCACTGCTGCCGTTAATCACATATAAGGCAATTGTTGCCATTTTTGTTTTCGTCCCTCTACTGCCATTAATCACATATAAGGCAATTGTTGCCATTTTGTTTTCGCCCCACTGCTGCCATTAATCACATATAAGGCAATTGTTGCCATTTTTGTTTATGTACCACTGCTGCGATCACATATAAGGCAATTGTTGCCATTTTTGTTTCGTCCCCTGCTGCCGTTAATCACATATATAAAGGTAATTGTTGCCATTTTTCGTTTTCGTCCCTCTGCTGCCATTAATCGCATGCAAGGCAGTTTTTTGCCATTTTGTTTCGCCCCACTGCTATTTATCATATAAGGCAATTGTTGCCATTTTTGTTTTGCCCCACTGCTGCCGTTAATCACATATAAGGCAATTGTTGCCATTTTTGTTTTCGTCCCTACTGCTATTATACTATATAAGGTAATTGTTATTATTTTGTTTCGCCCCATTGCTGTAATTAATCACATATAAGGTAATTATTTTGTTTCGCTTCCATTGCTGTAATTAATCACATATAAGGCAATTGTTGGCTATTTTTGTTTTCGCCCCACTGCTGCCATTAATCACATATAAGGCAATTGTTGCCATTTTTGTTTTGTCCTCTGCTGCCGTTAATCACATATAAGGCAATTGTTGCCATTTTATGTTTTGTCCCTCTGCTGGCGTTAATCACATATAAAGCAATTGTTGCCATTATTTGTTTATCGCCCCACTGCTGCCATTAATCACATAAGGCAATTGTTACTATTTTGTTTTTCGCCCCACTGCTGCCATTAATCACATATAAGGCAATTGTTGCTATTTTTCCTCCACTGCTGCCATTAATCACAAATAAGGCAATTGTTGCACTTTTATTGTCGCCCTTTTGCTGCCATTAATCACATATAAGGCAATTGTTATTTTTGTTTTCGCCCCACTGCTGACATTAATCACGTATAACGATTGTTGCCATTCCTCCATCTGTCCATTTATCACATATAAGTAATTGCCATTTTTTTTGTTTTTGCCCTCTACTGCTATTAATCACATACATGGCAATTGTTGCCATTTTGTTTTCGCCCCACTGCCATTAATCACATATAGGCAATTGTTGCCATTTTTCGTTTTCGTCACTCTGCTGCCGGTAATCCCATATAAGGCAATTGGGCTATTTGTTTTGTCCCATTGCTGCCATTAATCACATATAAGGCAACTGTTGCCATTTTAGTTTTGTCCCTCTGCTGCTGATCGTATATAAGGCAATTGTTGCTATTTTGTTTTGCCCCACTGCTGCCATTATTCACATATAAGGCAATTGTATATTTTTGTTTTGTCCCTCTGCTGCCATTAATCCCATATATGGCAATTGTTGCCATTTTTGTTTTCGTCAATCTGCTGCCGGAAATGGCATATAAGGCAATTGCTATTTTGTTTTCGCCCCACTTCTGGCATTAATTGCTATATGGCAATTGTTGCCATTTTTGTTTTGCCCACTGCTGCCATTAATCACATATAAAGCAATTGTTGCATTTTTTGTTTTCGTCCCTCTACTGCCGGTTAATCTCATATTAGGTAATTGTTGCCATTTTTGTTTTCGCCCCACTGCTGCCATTAATCACATATATAGGCAATCGTTGCCATTTTTGTTTCGCCCCAGTGCTGCCATTAATCACATATAAGGCAATTGTTGCCATGTTTGTTTGTTCCTCTGCTGCCGTTAATCACATATATGTAATTGTATTTTTTTTCGCCCTCTACACATTACATATAAGGTAATTGTTGCCATTTTGTTTCGTCCTCTGCTGCCGTTAATCACATATATAAGGTAATTGTTGTCATTTTGTTTTGTCCTCTGCTGTTAATCGCATATAAAGTAATTGTTGCCATTATTTATTTTCGCCCCACTGCAGCCTTTAATCAATATACGGCAATTGTTACATTTTTTTTTTCACCCTTTGCTGCCGTTAATCACATATAAGGCAATTGTTGCTATTTCGTCCTCTGCTGCTGCAGTATCCATATAAGGCAATTGTTGCCTATTTTGTTTTCGCCCCACTGCTGCCATTAATCACATATAAGGCAATTGTTGCTTTTGTTTTTGTCCTCTGCTGCCGTAATCACATATATAAGGTAATTGGCCATTTTCTTTGTTTTCGTCCTCTATGCTATTAATCACATAAGGCAATTGTTGCCATTTTTTGTTTTCGTCCCTCTGCTGCCGTAATCACATATAAGGCAATTGTTGCTATTTGTTTTTGGCCCACTGCTGCCATTAATCACATATAAGGCAATTGTTGCCATTTATTGTTTTTGCCCTCTTGCTGCCGTTAATCATATATAAGGTAATTGTTGCCTTATTTTGTTTTCGTCCTCTGCTGGCGCCGTATATATAAAGTAATTGTTGCTATTTTTTTTATTTTCGTCCATCTGCTGCCATTAATCACATATAAGGCAATTGTTGCCATTTTTGTTTTCGCCCACTGCTGCCATTAATCATATATAAGGCAATTGGCCATTTTTTCGCCCCACTGCTGATTAATCACATATATAAGGCAATTGTGGCCATTTTTGTTTTTCGACCTACTGCTGCTATTAATCACATATAACTGTTGCCATTTTGTTTTAGTCTTCTACTGCCGTAATCGCATATAAGGCAATTGTTGTTTTTTGTTTTGCCCCACTGCTGCCATTAATCACATATAAGGCAATTGTTGCCATTTTTATTTTCGCCTCTGCTACCATTAATCACATATAAGGCAATTGTTCCCATTTTGTTTTCGTCCCTCTGCTGCCATAATCATATATATATAATTGTTCTATTTCTTCCCACTGCTGCCATTAATCACATATATAGGGTAATTGGCATTTTGTGTTTTTGCCTTCTGCCTGTATTAATCACATATAAGGCAATGTTGCTAATTTTTGTTTTTCCCTCATGCCATTAATCATATATAAGGCAATTGTTGCCATTTTTGTTTTCGCCCCACTGCTGCCATTAATCACATATAAGGCAATTGTTGCCATTTTTGTTTTCGTCCCTCTGCTGCCGGTAACTTATAAGGTAATTATGCATTTTGTTTTCGCCCCACTGCTGCCATTAATCACATATATGGCAATCGTTGCCTATTTTTATTTCGCCCCAGTAGTGCTGCCATTAATCACATATAAGGTAATTGTTGCCATTGTTTTTGTTTTCGTTCCTCTGCTGCCGTTAATCACATAATATAATTGTTATTATTTTTGCCCTCTTCTGCCATTAATTACATATAAGGCAATTGTTGCCATTTTTTTTCTGTCCTCTGCTGCCGTTAATCACATATAAGGAATTGTTGTCATTTTTTGTTTTCGTCCTCTGCTGCCGTTAATCGTATATAAAGCAATTGTTGCCATTATTTATTTTCGCCCCCTGCATTATTAATCATATAAGGCAATTGTTGCCATTTTTTGTTTCACCCCTTTGCGCGTTAATCACATATAAGGCAATTGTTGCCATTTTTTTTTCGTCCCTGCTGCCATTATTAATCACATTATAAGGCAATTGTTGCCATTTTTCGTTTCGTCCTCCTGCCGTAACCGACATATATAAGTAATTGTTGCCATTTTCTGTTTTTCGTCCTCTGCTGCCATTAATCACATATAAGGTAATTGTTATTTTTGTTTTGTCCCTCTGCTGCTGTAATCACATATAAGGCATTTGTTGCATTTTGTTTTGCCCCCACTGCTGCTATTAATCATATAAGGTAATTGTTGCTATTTTTGTTTTCGCCCTCTGCTGCTGTTAATCACATATAAGTAATTGTTGCTATTTTTTTGTTTTCGTCCTCTGTTGCCGTAATCGCATATAAAGTAATTGTTGTATTTTTTTTATTTTCGTCCATCTGCTGCCATTAATCACATATAAAGTATTGTTGCCATTTTTGTTTTGCCCCACTGCTGCCATTAATCACATATATAAGGTAATTGTGGCTATTTTTGTTTCGCCCCACTGCTGCTTTAATCATATAATGTAATTGTTGCCATTTTGTGTTCGCCCTCTGCTGCTGTTAATCAGTTAGGCAATTGTTGCTATTTTTGTTTTATTTACTGCTGCCGTTAATCACATATAAGGCAATTGTTGCCATTTTTTGTTTTCGTCTCTGCTGTCGTATTACATTATAAGGCAATTGTTGCTATTTTTTGTTTTCGCCCCACTGCTGCTATTAATCACATATAAGGTAATTCTTGCCATTTTATTGTCGCCCCACTGCATTAATCACATATATATGCGTGCTGCCATTTTTTCGCCGCCCTGTTGCCATTTATCTACATTAGTAATTGTTGCTTATTTTTGTTTTCGCCCATTGTTGCATTAATCACATATAAGGTAATTGTTGCATTTTATTTCGTTCCACTGCTGCCATTAATACATATAAGGTAATTGTTACCATTTTTGTTTTCGCCCCACTGCTGCTATTAATGACATATATAGGCAATTGTTGCTATTTTTTGTTTTTAGTCCCTCTGCTGCTATTAATCGCATATAAGGCAATTGTTGCTATTTTTTTTCGCTCCACTGCTGCTATTAATCATATGAGGCAATTGTTATTTTTGTTTCGCCCCTCTGCTGCCATTAATCATATATAAGGCAATTGTTGCTATTTTGCTTTCTGTCCTCTGCTGCTGTTAACCATATATAAGGCAATTGTGCTATTTTTTTTCGTTCCACTGTTGTAATTAATCACATATAAGGTAATTGTTACTATTTTTGTTTTCGCTCCACTGTTGCAATTAATCACATATAAGGCAATTGTTGCTATTTTTGTTTTGGCTCCTGTTGCTGTTAATCACATATAAGGTAATTATTACTATTTTGTTTTTGCCCCATGCTATTAATCACATATAAGGCAATTGTTGCTATTTTGTTTTTCGTCCTCTGCTGCCGTAATCGCATATAAGGCAATTGTTGCCGTTTTTCATTTTCGCCCCCTGCTGCTATTAATCACATATAAGGCAATTGTTGCCATTTTTTTTTTTCGCCCCCTGTTGCCATTAATCAATATATAAGGCAATTGTTGCTATTTTGTTTCGCCCTCTGCTGCCGTTAATCAGATATAAGGCATTGCCATTTTTGTTTTCTTTCACTGCTGCCATTAATCACATATAAGGCAATTGATTAGCATTTTTCGTTTCGTCCTCTACTGTAGTAATCGTATTATAAGGTAATTGTTGCTATTTTTTGTTTTCGCCCCCTGCTGCTATTAATCACATATAAGGCAATTGTTGCTATTTTTATTGTCACCCCTACTACATTAATCACATTATAAGCGTGCTGCTATTTTTCGCAGCTCTGCTGCCATTTATCACATATTATGCAATTGTTGCCATTTTTGTTTTCGCCCCATTGCTGCTATATTAATCACATATAAGGTAATTGTTAGTATTTTATTTCGCTCCACTGCTGCCATTAATCATATAAGGCAATTGTTGCCATTTTTGTTTTCGCCCCACTGCTATTAATGATATAAGCAATTATTGCCATTTTGTTTTAGTCCCTCTGCTGCCGTTAATCGTATTATAAGGTAATTGTTGTTTTGTTTTTGCCCCACTGCTGCCATTAATCACATATAAGGCAATTGTTGCTATTTTTGTTTTCGCCCACTGCTGCCATTAATCATATATAAGGCAATTGCTGCCATTTTTTGTTTTCGGACCTACTGCTGCTATTAATCACATATAAGGTAATTGTTGCCATTTTTCGTTTTAGTCTCTACTGCCGGTAATCGTGATATAAGGCAATTGTTGTCATTTTGTTTTCGCCCCACTGCTGCTATTAATCATATATAAGGCCATTGTTGCCATTTTTATTGTCGCCCCTCTGCTACCATTAATCACATTTAAGGCAATTGTTTCCCATTTTTGTTTTCGCCCCTCTGCTGCCGTTAATCATATAAGGCAATTTTTCCTGTGCCCCACTGCTGCCATTAATCACATATATAGGCAATTGTTGCCATTTGTGTTTTCGCCCTCTGCCTGCATTAATCACATATAAGGCAATTGTTGCCAATTTTATTTTTTCTCCCCACTGCTACCATTAATCACATATAAGGCAATTGTTGCCATTTTTGTTTTTTTCGCCCTCTGCCTGCATTAATCACATATAAGGCAATTGTTGCCATTTTTTGTTTTCGCCCTACTGCTGTCATTAATCACATATAAGGCAATTGTTGCCATTTTTTGCTTTCGTCCCTCTGCTGCCGTTAATCTCATATAAGGCAATTGTTGCCATTTTTTGTTTTCGCTCCACTGTTGTAAATAATCACATATAAGGCAATTGTTGCCATTTTTTGTTTTCGCTCCATTGCTGTAATTAATCACATATAAGGCAATTGTTGCCATTTTTTGTTTTCGCTCCATTGCTGTAATTAATCACATATAAAACGAAGTGACTGTTTTTGTTTAGCCCTGCTGCCATTAATCACATATAAGGCAATTGTTGCCATTTTTTGTTTTCGTCCCTCTGCTGCCGTTAGTCACATATAATGCAATTGTTGCCATTTTTTGTTTTCGCCCCTCTGCTGCCATTAATCACATATTAGGCAATTGTTGCCATTTTTTGTTTTCGCCCCACTGCTGTCATTAATCACATATAAAGCAATTGTTGCCATTTTTTCCATCCACTGCTGCCATTAATCAAATATAAGGCAATTGTTGCCATTTTTTATTGTCGCCCCTCAGCTGCCATTAATCACATATAAGGCAATTGTTGCCATTTTTTGTTTTCGTCCCTCTGCTGACATTAATCACATATAACGCATTGTTGCCATTTTTTTATTTTCATCTATCTGCTGCCATTTATCACATATAAGGCAATTGCCATTTTTTGTTTTCGCTCCTCTGCTGCCATTAATCACATACATTGCAATTGTTGCCAGTTTTTGTTTTCGCCCCACTGCTGCCATTAATCACATATAAGGCAATTGTTGCCATGTTTTGTTTTCGTCCCTCTGCTGCCGTTAGTCGCATATAAGGCAATTGTTGCCATCTTTTGTTTTCGCCTCACTGCTGCCATTAATCACATATATGGCAATTGTTGCCATTTTTTGTTTTCGTCCCTCTACTGCCGTTAATCGCATATAAGGCAATTGTTGCCATTTTTTGTTTTCGTCCCACTGCTGCCATTAATCACATATAAGGCAATTGTTGCCATTTTTTGTTTTCGCCCCACTGCTGCCATTAATCATATATTAGGCAATTGTTGCCATTTTTCGTTTTCGTCCCTCTGCTGCCGGTAATCGCATATAAGGCAATTGTGGCCATTTTTTGTTTTCGCCCCACTGCTGTCATTAATCAAATATAAGGCAATTGTTGCCATTTTTTGTTTTCGCCCCACTGCTGGCAATAATCACATATAAGGCAATTGTTGCCTTTTTTTATTGTCGCCCCACTGCTGCCAATAATCACATATAAAGCAAAAGTTGCCATTTTTTGTTTTCGTCCCTCTGCTGCCGGTAATTGCATATAAGGCAATTGTGGCCATTTTTCGTTTTCGTCCTTCTGCTGCCGGTAATCACATATAAGGCAATTGTTGCCATTTTTTTTTCGGCCCACTGCTGTAATTAATCATATATAAGGTAATTAAGGCGCATTTTGTTTACGCTCTACCTCTGCTATGAATCATATATATAAGGTAATTTTATTATTTTTCGCTGTCCTCTACTGAGGGTAATCGCATATAAGGCAATTGTTGCTTATTTTTTGTTTTCGCCCCACTGCTGCTATTAATCACACATATAAGGTAATTTTTGCTATTTTTGTTTTCGCCCCACTGCTGCTACGAACAAGGCGAGTAAGGCAATTGTTGCCATTTTTGTTTTGCCCCACTGCTGCTGTTAATCACATATAAGGCAATTGTTGCCATTTTTGTTTCGTCCTCTTACTGCTATTAATCACATATAAGGCAATTGTTGCCATTTTTGTTTTCGGCTCCACTGCTGCTATTAATCATATATATGTAATTGTTACATTTTTATTTATAAAATTAATTGCTGCCAGCATCACATATAAGGCAATTGTTGCCATTTTTTGTTTTCGTCCCTCTGCTGCCGTTAATCACATATAAGGCAATTGTTGCCATTTTTCGTTTTCGCCCCTCTGCTGCCATTAATCGCATGCAAGGCAGTTTTTGCCATTTTTTGTTTTCGCCCCACTGCTGCCATTTATCACATATAAGGCAATTGTTGCCATTTTTTGTTTTTGCCCCACTGCTGCCGTTAATCACATATAAGGCAATTGTTGCCATTTTTTGTTTTCGTCCCTCTACTGCCATTAAGCACATATAAGGCAATTGTTGCCATTTTTTGTTTTCGCTCCATTGCTGTAATTAATCACATATAAGGCAATTGTTGCCATTTTTTGTTTTCGCTCCATTGCTGTAATTAATCACATATAAGGCAATTGTTGTCATTTTTTGTTTTCGCCCCACTGCTGCCATTAATCACATATAAGGCAATTGTTGCCATTTTTTTGTTTTCGTCCCTCTGCTGCCGTTAATCACATATAAGGCAATTGTTGCCATTTCATGTTTTCGTCCCTCTGCTGGCGTTAATCACATATAAAGCAATTGTTGCCATTATTTGTTTACGCCCCACTGCTGCCATTAATCACATATAAGGCAATTGTTACTATTTCTTGTTTTCGCCCCACTGCTGCCATTAATCACATATAAGGCAATTGTTGCCATTTTTTCCCTCCACTGCTACCATTAATGACAAATAAGGCAATTGTTGCACTTTTTTATTGTCGCCCTTTTGCTGCCATTAATCACATATATGGCAATTGTTGCCATTTTTTGTTTTCGCCCCACTACTGCCATTAATCACATACATGGCAATTGTTGCCATTTTTTGTTTTCGCCCCACTGCTGCCATTAATCACATATAAGGCAATTGTTGCCATTTTTCGTTTTCGTCACTCTGCTGCCGGTAATCCCATATAAGGCAATTGTGGCCATTTTTTGTTTTCGTCCCATTGCTGCCATTAATCACATATAAGGCAACTGTTGCCATTTTTAGTTTTCGTCCCTCTGCTGCCGGTAATCGCATATAAGGCAATTGTTGCCATTTTTTGTTTTCGCCCCACTGCTGCCATTATTCACATATAAGGCAATTGTGGCCATTTTTTGTTTTCGTCCCTCTGCTGCCATTAATCCCATATATGGCAATTGTTGCCATTTTTTGTTTTCGTCAATCTGCTGCCGGAAATGGCATATAAGGCAATTGTTGCCATTTTTTGTTTTCGCCCCACTTCTGGCATTAATCACATATAAGCCAATTGTTGCCATTTTTTGTTTTCGCCCCACTACTGCCATTAATCACATATAAGGCAATTGTTGCCATTTTTTGTTTTCGTCCCTCTACTGCCGGTAATCTCATATTAGGTAATTGTTGCCATTTTTTGTTTTCGCCCCACTGCTGCTATTAATCATATTATATGGCAATCGTTGCCATTTTTTGTTTTCGCCCCACTGCTGCCATTAATGACATATAAGGCAATTGTTGCCATTTTTTGTTTTCGTCCCTCTGCTGCCGTTAATTGCATATATGTAATTGTATTTTTTTTCGCCCTC